>NC_142939.1:10505135-10550135 GCF_046866305.1 Octopus bimaculoides | reverse complement strand
GCATGGCCGCAGTCAAATGACTGAAACAAGTAAAAGAGAGTAAAAGAGAGAAACAAAATGACACAAACCTTTTAGAAAGAAGTTTTGTATTGGCATGTAAGCACTTCCAGTGTTAAAGTCTTCAGATACACATGTTATGGGGCAAGCCATCTAGAGGCAGTTGTTTTCAGTAGTGATGTCGGCTATTTTGGGTTTAGTTTCAGATTTAGAATTTTATAAAGTATTCTTCTTTTGCCTCTGATAGCTCATCATTTTCTTCCTTTATTTTGAAAAAAGGGAAATATTTTAAATTTTCTATTTGCACACATTAAAAATTCATCTCTTAGAAATGTTCCATGTAGTGAACATACTGACATTTGTGCAAATGAAAAATTAAATATTTCCATTTTACAAAATAAAGAAAAAAAATAATCAACTACAAAAGACAAAAGAAGAATATTTTTTGAGAATTCTAAATCCGAAACTAAACCAGAAATAGCCCTCACTGCTACTATAAACAACATATGGTATATGCTGTATGGATTACCCCACAACATGTGCTTCTGAAAAATTTTGCAACAAAAGCACTTACACACAAAATATGTAAATTTCCTTTCAAAAGATTCTTGTCATTCCAGTTTTTTTTTTTTAAGATTTGTGTTTTTAAATAGTTAATAATTTTTAAGAAAATCTAAAATCTTCCTTCAAATATTGTGATTGTATCAAGTATTTTAGCAAAAGCTTTAAAATATATATGTGGATGTGTGTGTGTGTGTGTAAAGAAAAGTACGGTTGTGAGACAAAGGTTGAAAATGTTTGTGTGGCTAGAAGCTAAACAGTCTAAAGATACCTCAAAATGGTGAAATTTAAAATATTCCAAGATGAAATTAAAAGTCTGCGAAAAATGGTAAATGTCTGAGAAAGAGCTCCAGCATGGTCGCAGTCAAATGACTGAAACAAGTAAAAGAATCACAGATGAAAAGTTGAAGAAAGTGCTTGACTAATTCTACTGGAGTAATGGAAAATGGCTGTCATATCTTTAATCTTTAATATTTTACACACTGAACTGAAGGCTTCATGTTGCTTAACTGTTATATCTCATACAGTTGGATTTGACATTTGACAATTAAGTGTTCTGTCAGTGATAGGATATGAACCTGGGAACACTTGGTTCATTGGCAAGTATCCTATTGACTTCAGTTCTGAATACTATGCATAAAGCTCTCAAGGCTCGGTTTTGAACAATGAAAGATATATTGTTCCATATATCAACCAGAACCAAATGGAATTGCTTTTCCATGAGTATGGGAAGATCTGTGTGATTTTTGAGATGCAGAGATATGTTTATATTTTTTTTTCTTGCTGTTTGATAAGACAAGGAACTGAGTAGAAACACAACTTTGTTATATATCTTTTCAAGAATACCTTTTCTCCAAGTGACAATTCATATTGAGGTCCTTGGAGATGATGCTAAGAGAAAGAATTGCTGGGTATGTTTTATCATTCAAATTTATTTCCTCAAGGGCTTCAATTAGCTCTGGAATATAGTAGAAGACAAAAAATAAAGAAACCAATTGCATTACACATACATATATGTATGTATACATGAGTGCATATGTGCACATGTATGTGTATGCATCGATGTTGTGCATGAGTGTGTGTTCGTCTGTGTACTTGTTTATATTTGTGCTTTGCAACAGTCACTTTGAGTGGGGTTATTGTTGTCCCTTCTGTCTATAACTTATCTATTCACCTCATGCATTTGAAGACGTGAAATAAATCTCTTATTGGAAAAACAGATGAGGGTTAGTGACAGAGAAGGCATAGAGCTGTAAAACAAGGCATCAATAACAGTCATTTAATGCTTGCACACAGGGGGAAATGGAAGTAAAATAAGTGGAATTTGTTTGTCAAAATATATTATGTACACATTCTTGCTGTGTACATTTTTCATAACATTCCAAATTCCCAAAAATATTTTTACTGTTTATCATCAGAATATCCTTCTTTTTCATAAAACATGTTCATTCTGCAGTAGAATTAAACTAATTTATCTTTCAAATTTCCTGTCCATAAAAATGTTTTTTGTTTTAATTTTTGTCTTAGTGGGCACTTCAAGAAGCCATGTTGTTAATTTATGGGTGAAAGAATTTCTTCTTTTTCTCAATAAAGTACTTCTGAACATGAAAAATAGTCACAAGACATAATATTTCTATGGTGTTACATAGAAGGTCCACAAAAGTAAACTATTTTCCCTTGAAATTCCACTTGGGTAAAAATGCATACTAAAAAGATTGAACTGCAAACAAAGGCTTATAGTGATAATAGTTATAAGCCTTCCAACTATAGGCACAAGGCTTGAAATTTTGAGGGAGGGGGCCATTTGATTCCAGTGCATAACTGGTACTTATTTCATTCATCCTGAAAGGATGAAAAGCAAAGTTGACTTTGGCAGGAATTTGAACTCAAAACATAACGACTGACAAAATGCTGCTAAACATGTTGTCTGGCATGCTAATAATTCTGCCAGCTCACCACCCTAATAGAAATAATAATAATAATGATGATGATGATGATGATGATGATGATGATGATGATGATGATGATGAAGGTTTCAAATTTTGCCACAAGGGCAGCAATTTTGGCGGGAGGGGATATGTCAATTACAGCGACCCCAGTACTTGACTGGTACTTATTTCATCGACCCTGAAGCAATAAAAGGCAAAGTGAACCTCAGGGGAATTTGAACTCAGAATGTGAAGACAGATGAAATGCCACTAAGCATTTCACCCAGCATGCTAATGATTCTACCACTTGCTGCCTTATAATAATAATAATAATAATAATAATAATAATAATAATAATAATAATAATAGTAATAATAATAATAATCATGATGATGGTGGTGGTGGTGGTGGTGGTGGTGGTGTATTATTGCAGAGACATACAACTGTGGACAAAGCATCTCATTGGTTTTGTTAATTGTTAAATTCTACATCTCATAATATAAATTTTCCTTAACTGATTAATTAAATTTGTTACTAAATGATTTCCTATTTATTAAAAATATAAAAAAATAATAATAACAATTCTCCATGAATTGGAAAAATAATTTTCTTCTAGACCACGCAACCGCAGAAACCCAAGAATGCTCTTGATGGTGGTGGTGGCAGTGGTGGTGGTGGTGGCGGTGTTGGTGGTGGTGGTGGCGGTGTTGGAGGTGGAGGTGGTGGTAACATTGTTTACTGTACTGACAATGATAGCTGTAGTAACAAAAACAAGGAAGATGGTGATAAAAACATCATTAGTGATGTTGAGGTTAGTTTCATACACAGTGATTGCATAGTAGAAGGATCTCCATCGGTTTCAACGATGAGTATTTGTTGTTTCCTTTTAATACAACTAATCTACTCATCCATTGAACTAGTCTGGAAGAAGCTGGGTATTCTATAGACATGTGAACCATTAACATAATCCTCAGACAGAATCAGTGTGACATGGCATATCACAAGGCCAGATTTTTTCCATTAAATCTAGGGCCCTTTTCCATGGGACACTGAACAGCTTCTGTCTGGCCTAGTTTCATTCACAAGGTTTGGGTTGATCCAAGGTTATCGTAAACAACACTTGCCCATGATTAAGGTTGTTTATATCATGGGATTGAACTCATAGTGATGGCATTGATAGCTTCCAGAAAGGGTGATAATGTTAGTCACGATGATGATGATGAGAAGGAGGAGGACGACGAGGATGATGATGAAGAAGACAATGACGATGATAATGATGATGATATGCATAGTTTCTATGATGATGATAATGACGATATGCATTGTTTCCATGGTGATGATGATGGTTAAAATGCTGTTGATTATGGTCATAGTAATTACTATGATGCTGGTATGGTGGTGGAGATTGTGATGGTGATGGCAACAATGATGGTGGAAGACAAATATTTCCTATTTTACTTCAAATTGAAGAATCTGATTATGCTTGATAGGATATTAAATCTTAATATTTCTTTGATTAAAAAAAAAAAACCTAGTTAATTTTATTTTATTTTAGTATGAGAAATGCTAGTAAATTTAGATAATTTCATTAGCAGTCATGAATTCAATGAGTCTGTAATCCTTTAAATTGGTTTTCATTTTTAACTATTTTATATTACTCGAAACTATAATAAATCATTGATGACTGTAATGTTCCAAAAAAACTACATATATATATATACATACATACATACATACATACATACATATATATATATATATATATATATATATATATATATATATATATATATATATATATATATATTGCCCATTTATATTTAAAAATATATATTAAATCAAGCATCGTTTAATTAGATGTATTACATGTAGTGGTTAAATTAATCAAATATAAGGAAAGAATTGTTATATTGGTGTAGGCATGGCTTTGGGGTAACAAGCTTGCACATCATGTTATACAAGAAGTCGGCACTTGAAATTCCACCATGTGTAATGTCTGTCCCAGAATAAGAAGAATACAAGAATACAACAGCATATATTTGGGCACAGAAGAATACATCATATATTTGGACTTAGAAGAATACAACATATATTTGGGCATAAAAGAAAACAATATCATATATCCGAGTACAGACGAGTGCAATACCATATATTTGGGCATAGAAGATTATTCATTGCATTTGCATCATAGAGTCATTGGTGACAAAGTCAAAGAAGATAGAACATCTTTGACACATTTGTTGAAAAGTTCAATAAATTCCCATAAGTAATACTGAAGAAAGCTGTAAAAGTTTACACCCAACTTATAGATGGACTGTATCACAAAAGACTATATTATTTTTTATATAAAGACACAGAAAAATATAGTTTGATGGTCTTGTGCTGGCAGAATTGTCAGAGCCTCAGAAGAAAATGCTTTGTGGAATTGTTCTGACTCTTTACCTACTGAGTTGAAATCCTTCTGATATCAAATCTACTTCTTGTCTTACTGAAATTGATAGAATAAAATACCATTGAAGTAGTCAGATGAAAATAATTAGCTATTTCCTTCCCCTCGAAACTGTTAGCCTAAAACTGTTGTCCCCAAATTAGAAGACCATTATCTAATAACAAAAAGTATATATTTTTCTCTGCGATAATTTTACTTTGAGTTTATTATAATTTACTTTCAGAAAGTTTTAATTTGCTTTCAGAATATCTTAATTTGTACATGAAAAGGTTTGGAGTTAATTCAGTTATCAGGAGTGCAACATATTAACAATGACAGATGTTGAATCCTGTCCTACAGAATTTGTATAAAATACTCCAAAACTATAAAAATTCCAGACTAGGGATAAGTAATATTGTCTCTCATTGGTCCAAGTTAAAATCTAACAAGGATTTTTTAACTTGCTTTTACTTTCTAAATGGTTGACAACAAAGAAAAGTTATGCAAGTAACATAATGCATCAATTTAATTAATTATAACCCTTCTTCATAAAAATTAGTTCTGAAATAGAGTATTTCCATTACTTAGAGCTGCAAATTCCATCAAACCTCCATTGGAATTTATTTACTGCTAATTGTTTTAGCCCATTTGATAGTTAAATGTCTTGAAAACGACACTGACATAATTCAGACAGTCAACCTTCTGCTAATAATTAGATATAGGGTGTCACGTGGTCTTCTCAAAGCAGACGTACAAGTCAGTGAGAGAGGGGGAAGGGGAGGCAGAATATTTTGAAAACACCTGGATGGAGTTTCTTTGAAACAAAAGTAACTATTTTATCTAATTTTCCGATGATATGGATAAAAAATCACAGAACATGCAGCGCATACCTTGCATGCCATATTCATATACATTCAGAATGTGTCTCAGACACCTCTGAAAGAAGCATTCAAGGACCTTTACATGACATTTGTAAAGGGTTCATATCTCACATGAGTAAAGGAGCGATGTCAGTTCACATACAACATACATACATATATATATATACATAAAATAAATAAATGCACCCTTTTAAAGCCTAGCCAGGCTCATGGGCCCGGTTTCCTGGTTTCAATGGCGTATGTGTTCCCCAGCTGGACGGGACGCCAGACCATCGCAGCGTTACTCATTTTTGCCAGCTGAGTGGACTGGAGCAATGGGAAATGAAGTGTTTTGCTCAAGAACACGTGTCACCTGGTCCAGGAATCGAAACCACAATCTTACGATCATGATGCTGACACTCTAACCACTAAGCCATGCACCTCCACACACACACACACACACACACACACACACACACACATATATATATATATATATATATATATATATATATATATATATATAACATACATATATACATATATATACAACATATATACATATATACAACATACATACATACACACATGCATGCATACATACACACACACACACACACACACACACACACACACATATACATACATATAATGTCTGTCAAGGAAATAAAATGAAGTGTACTTGATGTAAATATCTGACAGATTCAGTTCTGAACTACTTCATCAAAAAATTCCTGTTAAACCTCTGGACTATGACCGTAACAGTATTCTGACAAAACTAATCTCTATACACCATTTCTTTGCATACCAGCTCCTCATGGGATAATAATTATAGCAAACCTTAAATAGATCTCCTGCAATAATGCCACCTTGCTAGAACAGAGTAATTTAGGAATAAGAATGAATAAAACACTTATAGAGTGCTAGAGCATCTGAAAATCAGAGAGTCTCTGGAGTATTTCAGTGGAAACAGAGTAATTTAGAATTCAATAAGTATCAAAAGACTGTTAAATGATGGAATTGATTTATGGAAGCAAAAGCATTAGAAATCACAGTTCTGAAGTTCAGTTCTAATGGTTTGAACTCATAAATGTACAATTCAAGTTCCACTTCTTTCACAGTTCTGTAGTCTTGTGCTGAAGTTTAAAAAAAAGATGTCTATGTTATTAAGTTAAAAGCATTGCTGTGGTAGACATGGTGAAGTGTCAAACTAAGCATCTTAAGGTGTTTAGATAAATCGCTTTACATCATGAATTCAAATGCTACATTTATCCCTCTGAGGTTGATAGAATTATTACTAATTAGCTATGCCAAAGCCATAGTAATTAACTATACACCTAATCTTCAAATGAAATATCATTATTATTAGAATAATCATTTGGCAAGCTGGTAAAATGGCAGAGTTGTTAGAGGACCAGGTAGAATGCTTTTGCAGTTTTTGTTCCAATTTCCTCTGCTCTAAGTTCTAACCCTACTGAGGTCAAATTTGCCTCTCATCCTTTCAGAGCTGATTAAAAAAAGGGGATCAGTGTAGGGGTTGGCAGACTTCCTGTATCATTGAACCCCTTCGTGGAAGCATTGATAACATATCATTGATAACATATCAACATTAATGTCATGGCACCTGTTCCCAGCATTGCCTTCCTGGCACTTGTGCCGGATGGCACGTGTAAAGACATTTGAGCGAGATCGTTGTCAGTGCTGCCGAACTGGCTCCTGTGCAGATGGCACGTAAAACAGACCATTTTGAGCGTGGCTGTTGCCAGTACCACCTGACTGGCCTTCGTGCCGGTGGCACGTAAAAGCACCCAATACACCCTCGGAGTGGAAGCATTGATAACATATCAACCCTCACCAGGTATCAAACCAGTAAAAGTGATGAGAAAAGTAGGGACTCTGGGGAATAAATATTGTAGTTGAGAGATAGGCCTATTGTTGCTATTCTCTTGAATTTTGATGGGATTCTCTCCATTAGTTTGCTTGGAATCATTACTTTTGAGCTCTATATGCAACTATTTACTTTTTTGCTCAAGAGCTCAGATGAAGGGTGAAATTAGACATAGAGGCTCAGGCCTGTGCAAGTTAAGATAACACCAGGTACAGCTTGTGGATCAGTCAAAAAACTATCCAGTTGCCATTGCTAGAAGGGAACTCAAGAATACCTTCTCACATAAATTTCTTAAATAAGATTAAAAAGTATATCATCATCATCATCATCATCGTCGTCGTCGTTTAACGTCCGCTTTCCATGCTAGCATGGGTTGGACGATTTGACTGAGGACTGGTGATCCAGATGGCTTCACCAGGCTCCAATCTGATTTGGCAGAGTTTCTACAGCAGGATGCCCTTCCTAACGCCAACCACTCCGAGGGTGTATTGGGTGCTTTTACATGCCACCGGCACGAAGGCCAGTCAGGTGGTACTGGCAACAGCCACGCTCAAAATGGTCTGTTTTACGTGCCATCTGCACAGGAGCCAGTTCGGCGGCACTGACAACGATCTCGCTCAAATGTCTTTACACGTGCCATCCGGCACAAGTGCCAGGAAGGCAATGCTGGGAACAGGTGCCATGACATTAATATAAAATTTTCTTGATTTACAAAACAATAATTCCTTCATTCTTTTGTATTATGAATGATTTTCAACAAGAAACATTTAAATAAATTTAATAAAAATACTTAATGAAATAGATAAAGAACAATAAAATTTCATTCACATTATATTATATTAATATAGTCAGAATATTTAATATGAAATATATGTTTAGTGAATATTAGTTATTGCTTCGAAGTTTAGAGGAAATTAGCCTTATTTTCCATGCTCTTCTAAATCCAGTTTGCTGGTAATTCAGCTCACAACCATTTCAGGTGTTTATTGACCCCTTTGGATTTACATAGACCCTTAGGATCGATATTAACCACGTTGTCGATCTCTGGATAATTGTAATTCTTAGAGAATAAAGCAAGAAACATTTCAGTATTTATTCTGACTTTATGCGTTCTGAAACCCTGGTGCCATGCAAAGAGCCTGGTGCCATGCTGTACGATCCCAAGTCAGCAGCTTTTTTACCTTTGCATAAACGTCAGTAACACAAAGAAGATAGAGTTGCATGCTTGGGCAACTGTAAGTCAACTTGACCTTAAGAAAATTCTAACTGGGCCCCACCTGCAAGGTCATGCGCTGTTTATTGTGATATGAGATCACCATGTCGCACACATATGGTTGTGATGCATGTGCCTGGTGTACCCTTATCAGACGGGTAGTCATGATGGGTATACTGGGCTTTGTATATTTTACCCCAGTGTCACTTTGATGGCATGCACTGCTCTCTCACTCAATAATAATAATAATAATGCCAAGAGCACTCAGAGAGCACAAACCTCTGCCAAGGCAACACCAAAGTCCTCTCAATGATTAACCAGCGATGATTTCAGGCCATAGAAACCATATCAAAACAGATTACTTGGGCGTAGTGTAGCCTTCAAGCTTCCCAGCTCCTGTCAAACTATCTAACCCATGCCAGCATGAAAAGCAGATATTAAATAATGATGATGAGTGCTGACAGGAAGGCCTTAAAACTCTGCATCTAAGGTAGACAACTCAGCTACTACTCATGTAATGGCAGTAAAATTATTTAAGGGCTTTCTGCAAGAGGAAGAAAGATACAACATGATCAAATCCCTGAGGTCATCAGTCTTAACCCTGTCATGTCATGTTCCCACTACAGAGGGAATAGCTTAAATGTCATCTCTGCTTGATTGCCATTAAAGCAGTAATTAACAATGCATGTAGAAAAAGAAGATAAAATTCTAAAATTAAACAACTGATCACTTTACAGTTTTGTAGTCATGTCTGTTTATGACTCATTCTTAATGATGTCCCCACCATAACTGTTGTTTATTTTTGTTTTTGATAATAAAAAAATAATAATAAAACAATTGATTTTGCAATGAAACAAGCATGTAATGAACCCAGCACTTCCTCTTATAAACAAGCAAGGCCTAGATGTTTGCAGTTGAGGAAATTATTGGTGATATTTATCCTTCAGATGAAGAGTTTACACTTATGCTGGAAATGCGAGTGATTCCAGGTATCAAACCAGTAAAAGTGATGAGAAAAGTAGGGACTCTGGGGAATAAATATTGTAGTTGAGAGATAGGCCTATTGTTGCTATTCTCTTGAATTTTGATGGGATTCTCTCCATTAGTTTGCTTGGAATCATTACTTTTGAGCTCTATATGCAACTATTTACTTTTTTGCTCAAGAGCTCAGATGAAGGGTGAAATTAGACATAGAGGCTCAGGCCTGTGCAAGTTAAGATAACACCAGGTACAGCTTGTGGATCAGTCAAAAAACTATCCAGTTGCCATTGCTAGAAGGGAACTCAAGAATACCTTCTCACAAGTGTAACTAACAAAGACAAGAAGAGTTACTTGCTGTAATAAGAACAACAGCAAGGGCTAAGTGACCAGGAAGTACTCCCATCACATTGGTGTGACATCACATCCATTTATGAGAATGGAAAGTAGATGGAGGCCAAAAATGATAAGCACCTTATTTGAAAACTGGAAAAAAAAACAAGGAAAGAAATTAAAAGAAAATAATATGAAAAGAACAGCCAGGTGAAGTTGCTCCTGTGCAACGAATAAACTCTCTGTGGAAGACAGAATTCATTTTGAAGTACCTCTTGTTGTTGGCACTCTGTCGCTTACGACGTCGAGGGCTCCAGTTGATCTGATCAACAGAACAGCCTGCTCGTGAAATTAACGTGCAAGTGGCTGAGCACTCCACAGACACGTGTACCCTTAACGTAGTTCTCAGGGATATTCAGCGGGACACAGTGTGACAAGGCTGACCCTTTGAATTACAGGCACAGCAGAAACAGGAAGTAAGAGTGAGAGAAAGTTGTGGTGAAAGAGTACAGCAGGGTTCGCCACCATCCCCTGCTGGAGCCTCGTGGAGCTTTAGGTGTTTTTTGCTCAATAAACACTCACAACGCCCGGTCTGGGAATCGAAACCGCGATCCTATGACCGCGAGTCCGCTGCCCTAACCACTGAGCCATTGCGTCTCCACTTTGAAGTACCAGTCATATATTAAATTAAATGAAATGAGCTGTTCCTCTTCTGCCAAATTTCTGACTTGTGCCTTTGTTAAAATTTATTCTCATTACCATCATCACCATCACCAGCATCGTCGTCATCAATAATCACCATCAGAACATCATCAACAACAGCAGAAACATTTTTGTCAACGTTCTTTTGACAGAGTATGATAACACTTTAATCCAACAATAATTAATCATCCTTCGTTTCATTGTCATGATAAAAATACATACATACACACACACACAGGTACAAACACATATAAATGTGTGTGTGTGCATGCATGCACGTGTATGTGTGTGTGTGTCTGTAAGTGTATATAAATTAAGATTTTTCTCCTATGATGCTATTATTACTTCAATGGAGACATAAGATACTTGCAAAAGAATGGGCAACACAGGGCAGCAAGTATGTTAAGAGGTGGTTGTGGTGATGGCAGCGGTGGTAATGGTAGCACTAGTAGAAGTTACAGAGGGAAACAGTCTCTCAGAAGATTCTGGCCTTTAACCACTTCCGCTGTAGAATGAGTTAACTCGAGCAGTTTATCATTATGGCATTTTCCAAAGACAATCTTGTGTAAAGCTTTTCAAAACCATTCACCATTCGTGTACTTATATTAATCCAATCAATCAACATATAGCAAATGGGTGATGTATATTAAATCATTAGAAATCTGAAAACCTGCCATATCGCTACCACCATCATCGCTGCCATCGTCGCCATCACCATGACTGCTGGCACCACCGCCACTGTCATCATCTCCATGATGTTCTCATCCTTCATTGATTGTTACGCTTCGTGATTCTTTTTAAAAGAACTTTCACAGAGTAGAGACAATAATGTTGGTGTTAATAAAGTTAGTTTAAAGATAAGCACTATAACAATACTTACAGCTCTTGAGTATTATGCTATAGGAACGACCGATTTCTATATAACAACAACAACAATAAGAACAACAACAGTTGTAATGATGATGATGATGCCATCACAGTAACAACAAGATGAATGTTGCAGCTTACATTGAGTCATCTCATTCCAATATTATCTTTGGTGATAGGAACAGCAACAACAACAACAGCAGAAGGATAATAAAAGAAAGTAAATTATGAAATAACTACTGTAAGGTGGGTGGGTGGGTGTGGTTCTATTATGTGTCTATAGATGTTTCTAGGAGACCATGCATGCACATGCATGCAGTCTGTGCATCTTCCTCCTTTTCTCTTCTTCTCTCTCTCTCTCTGTATGTATATATAAATATGCATGTATGTATATATATGTGCGTATATATATATATATATATATATATATATATATATATGTAGGTGCAGGAGTGGCTGTGTGATAAGTAGCTTGCTTACCAACCACATGGTTCCGGGTTCAGTCCCACTGCATGGCACCTTGGTTAAGTGTCTTCTATTATAGCCTCAGGCTGACCAAAGCCTTATGAGTGGAATTAGCAGCAGACGGAAACTGAAAGAACCCCATCGTGTGTGTGTGTGTATATATATATATATATATATATATATATATATATGATGTAGCACAAGCAACGTATTAATAAGACACTCAGAGAAGGAAAAGAGTAGTATTTTTACATTTCAAGCATAACTGTTCTTCGGAAATAAGAAAAACAGGAACTTACTCCTACATTCTCTGATTCTCTACCAAAATATATATTTCAACACTTGGAAGCACACTTCAGTGTATCCCATTCCAAAGAAAGCTGAGTCAGTTCTGATGTCTTAAAAGTAATGGAAACATTCACAATGACATTCTCCAACATCTTGGAACTACCTTTCTCCTCAGTGACCATCAATATAGCTTCCACAGAGACAGATTTCCCTATTTCGCTTACCTGTGGGCCCTCACATTAGAGGCATTTAGTGGCAGGAATGCTGATGCTTTAGACTGTAGCAAAGCCTTCAACCATATCTGTATAAAACTCTTGTCAAATCTATCAAAACTTCCTACCTTCAAGCGCCACCTATCTTTCATCTCTTGGATTAGCAGCTTCCTTTCAGAACACACCATTGTCTTATGCATTGACAGAGTTTTTTCTGAACCACTTTAATCAACTCTGATCTTCCCCGAGGCTTGGCCTGATTTGTCCTTGACTCATTTCCTCCCCTACGTCGATGTTCTACTTGCTGTTGCATCCATCAATGTGCACTCTTATGCAGGTGAAAGGAGCTTTCATTCATGCATTATCTGTGAACAACTTAGACACACCCAACCAAATTTGTTTTGATTCTATAAGCAAAGAACTGGAGAATATCTGTCAGTGGGAACATGCCAGACTCATCCCTATGAACATCACATCTCAAGTACTATCCATTTCAAGAAAGCACCATTGCCCTAAACCTCCTCTAAATGGAGCTCTCCCAGTCACTCCAAATGTTGGGTTTCCCTATCACTGAAGAACTCTCCCAGCAAAGGTACATACTTAGTTTCTCAAAGGCATGCCCTTTTCTTTGAGATCAGAAAATATTTCAACCCTAACAGTTGCTAGCACTCCAAAAGCTCAAGAATGACCCACAATCAAATACTCCACCAACCTCTGGGAAGGTCCTGCTGCCAAGCAGACAGGCAACCTGAATATTGATGGTGAAACGCATGCATAGTTGATGGAGGAAAGCCAAAAACCTTCTGTGGGTCTCTTATGATCCTTGACAGTACACTATATTCTACATTGCCTCAACTCGCATGATTGATGGGAAGAGGCACCACCAGTTTATTTCAGAATATATGCTGTGAGGGTATCCTTACCAGGGACAGATTAGCTCATCTATTTAATGCCATGAAATTAAAGCTAAGCACCATCTCTTAAAAGTCTTTTGAGGCATAAAAAAGCAATTACATTTACATGAATGTATAGGAATGTGCATGCATGAAAACATGTTTATATGTGGGCATCAGTGTGTAAATGCATTCGTGTATGTATTTCTATGCACCCATACACATGTGCATGCATGTGCATGATCAAATACCTTCATTTACACAGGAAAGTGCATAAATTTACAAGCATGTATATGTATGCATGTGCACATTCAAATCTGCATGAATGCTTGAAAGCCAGCTTAAATGTGAATGTGTATGTGTGCGTGTGAGTGTGTGTGTGTATGTGATTTGCAGTTTTGTGTGTGTGTTAGCATATTAATATAGAAACAGATTACAATATACAACATAGAAAATAATCTGTAAAGCTGCTTGGTACCAAAGCATCAATAAATTTTATTGGAATATATCATTAAAAACTAATTAATTGGTTCAATGTTCTATGTAATAAACAACGTCAACTTGCTAAATGTGCCACAAGGCACATTGCGAGCCAACAAGCATGTCTCAATATGGTCATTCAAAATACTAGAAACAGTAACTAAATCTCCCTCAAATCATATACCTAAATTCTTAAAACATGAAGAATGCATCAAGAAATGTATTACTAGTTATTTGATACCCCACAAAAAAAGAGGTGCAATAGTTATTGATGGAATGTCTTTGATCGTAGATCTGTTTCATAAGGGCTGACCTAGGGTTAAACCGTAGCATTAATATTCTCCAGCTTAATAATGGCAAACTTCTTTTACTATATTCCTCATTATTTTTTTGAGAATTAATTGAAACAAAATCAGAGTATTTTAACAGAAGTATAATAAGAAAAGAATTAATCTACACTCATCATTTGCCGTTAGTGCCACTGTACATCTTTCAATACACAGCTGCAGCATTCTAATGTGTATCTACATTTCTGGTATCTGCATGAATTTCAACTCACTCATCAACTGTTAAACCTATCTTTCCAGCCGTATAAGAAAAGAAACGATGTGTTTATGGCCAATGTTATTCTGTTTCCAAAAACTTTTACCATGACAGAGCTACACTTCAATATACTCACCTCTTATGTGTGACCTCTGTCCTATGTTAGTATGTGTATTGAGATTTTGGATGCACCAAATATTTTAAATCACTATTTCAAATTCACAGAACAATGAAGATTTGGCTGATTTTTCAGCAGGTGTTCAGACTAAATATTGAAATCTTTATTATATCACATAGAAGCAGAAAATGTGTGAAAATAAAACAGGAAACTAAATAAATAAAAATAAAATGAAAAAAGATATAAAATAAAGCTATTTATTCTTTCAAACTAACTTAAAAAGGAAAAAAAAGCCCCAGAGAAACTAAAAGTTAGTAGTAGTAAAAGATACTTAACTTCATGCCATTATGAAATAGCTACTTTATAACTTCTTCTAAATTTTACCAAGAAAGTAAGGGTAATTGCATAGCTGAGTGGTTAAGCTCTCCATTTCTCTGCTACTTTATTTGGGCTCAGTTCCATTGCATGGCACCTTGAGCAAGAATCTTTTGCTACTATAACCCTGCAGCCTTGTCAGCAGATTTGTTAGACAAGAACTGAAAGATACCTGCCATATCTCTTTTACCTGTTACCTATTTCAGTCATTGGACTGCAGTCACACTAGGACAGTGTCACTGTCTTGAAGGGTTTGGTCAAACAAATCAACCCTAGTATTTGTTTTAAGCCTGGTATGTATTCTATCCATCTCTTTTGCCAAACTGCTAAGTTGCAGGGATGTAAAGAAACCAGCAAGTAGTGGTGGAAGACAAACAAATACACAAAGACGCACACATAGTCACATACACACACCTATTTTTTTAGCTGATCTATCTATCTACCTACCTACCTACCTACCTATCTATCGATTGATCGATAGATAGGTACATGAATATGTGGACTGATAGGTAGATAGATAGATAGATAGATAGATAGATAGATAGATAGATACATACATACATACATGCATACATAAATACATGCATACATACATAAATGATATTTACTTCTTCATTGCCCACAGGGGGCTAAACGTAGAAGGGACAAACAAAGGGATAAATCGATTACATCAACTCCAGTGTGTAACTGGTACTTATGATTCTGCCAGCTCACCACCTTTAATGGATAGATATAGTGAAAATATTTGATAAGAAATTGCACCTGGTGAATTGTTGTGACAAATATAATAAGAAGGAAAATGAACAGAAATTTTATGTTGGACAAACTATCAATAAAATTCTTTAATAGTCAACCGGTTTCACTTATGCTAATCATGAGTTGATGAAAATGTTACAGATATATGTGTGTGAGTCTGTAAGTGTGTGTGTGTGTGCGAGTGTGCATGTTTGTGTCTGTGTGTGCGTAGGTATGTACATGTTATTTACATTTATATATCAATATTACCTGTACAAATTGTGTGTATAAGTAATATCTATATTATCTCTGTAAAAGGTAAAAAACATGTCTGTATTATATTGCATGTAAAACTGTCTGACTCTAGCTACATATTCAATACTTTGGTACATTTTCCAAGCTTAAGCAACATTATATCTACCTGACTTATCCATATATCTTGCTTTGTATTGTTGCTATGCTCAGGAGTGAGGGGTAGACAACAGAAATGACATCTTCAAGTATTTCTTGTTTATAAAAGAAAATAACTTCCTTTTATTTATAAATATTATTTTCTCTTTTTCTTTTATTCTCATATTTCCTTTTACAGACATATTAAGATAAATAAATAGATTTACAAATTGAATTACCTTTCACATCAAAAGACAGTCAACATGTTCAGCTAAGTCGAGAACTATTTTTTTCCCATCCATTTATTTATTTATTTATTTTTTTTTTTTTTTTTCATATCTGCACTGAAGTCTCTTACACCACCAAAATAACTATTGCTTGAATTCGTGCTTGTCTTGTTTTTCAAAATAAATTTATGATACAGATCTATAGAATATAAAAGAGTGACAGACATTAGGTGTGCATTAAGAAGCCACATGGTTCTGGGTTCAATACCACTGAAAAGCACCTTGGGCAAGCGTCTGCTATTATAGCCTTGTGCCAACCAAAGCCTTGTGAGTGGATTTGGTGGGCAGAAGCTGAAAGAAGCCCGTCATATATATGAGGGTGGGTATACATACATACATACCTGCATGCATACATACATACATACATACATACATACATACATACATACATACATACATACATACATACATAGGGTGTATAAGATATTTGAGGACAGATTTATGTTTATAAAAGAAACAGATATATAATTACAGATAATAACTTTATTTATCAAAAAGTACTATGAGGATAAAAATAAACCTTCTTTACTATAATGTTATTCAATAAATCCACCTTCAACAACTGCATTTACATGAGATCTATGTCATCTAAATGTTCGATTCAAGTGATCCTGGTTTATTTTGAACGTTACTCTGACTATGGAAGCTTTCAAAGAATCTTTGGTGTTATGGGCTTATTCATTGACCTCTCTCTCTCAACAATGCTCCACATGTGATAGTCCATTGGATTGAGATCTGGGGAATTAGGTGGTCAAATGTTAGGGCATATGTGATCATGAAAATTTTCAGCCATCCATTGCTGTGTTACTAGAGTCATGTGGTAGTGCAGAGTCTTACTGAAACACATATGGCTTTCCATTGCATACACTGTCTATCCAAGGCTTAACAATTGTTTTCAGGACCTCAATGTAGGTGGCAGAGGTAACTCTAAGGCCTTGTGGAAAGAAGTAAGGAGGTATCACATGTCCTATATTGTTGACAACCTCTTAAACCATGAAGGAAATTTTGTACGCATAACACTTGGCACTTCAGAAGGTAAAAACTTATACAAAAAGTTTTTTTATAATTATAAACATAATTAAGGGATCTTCGTTTTTGCCTATGTAAGTTGCGAGTATTGCTATCTGTGGAGATATATTGTAGTAGTAGAATTAGTATTTTAACTGCTATTTCTAAATTTCGGTATGTGGTGAAGCAACTTTTGCTGATCCCGTAATTATGTTTATAATTATAAAAAAACTTTTTGCATAAGTTTTTACCAATAATGAGTGTTTTTTTTTCCATACCAAACTACTTGGTAAAATGATTAATTATTAATTTATTAATAAATTAATAATTTTTTACCCTATATTTATAATAATAATAGTAATAATAATATATCTCTCTCTCTCTCTCTCTCTCTATATATATATATATATATATATATATATATATATATATATATATATATATATATATATATATATATATATATATATATATATATATATGTATATATATATCTATGTATGTATATGTATTATATATGTATATGTATGTACGTATGTATGTATATACATATATATACATGTATGTATATATGTATGTATATGTGTGTGCATATATATATATATATATATGTGTGTGTGTGTATTATTTAGATCTGCTCTGTAATTTAATGTGTGCTTCTCTTTCAGATTTATGATTTACTGTAAAGCAGGCTTCTAAACCACACAGCCATGCCAGTGCCTGGAGGTTAGTGGGTAAATATTTATATATTATCATTATATATGGTTCTTTGCATATCAATTCTCTTTATCTATATAAATACATATAATTGTTGATGTGGTAAACAATAATAATTCCTATTATTGGCACAAAGCCACAAATTATGGAGAATGGTCTCGATGATTTAATTAACACCCTCGTCCCTTTCATTACTTCGCTAATACTATTTTACTGACCCCACTCCCCATAAAAAGAAAATGAAATGTAATGTCAGGCCCCCACCAGCTGACTTCAATTTAAAATCCCTGTGGGATGAAATAACCAATAAATCATCAAAATTAAACGAAAATAAAATACTAGATAAGTGAAATCAAATTATAAAGTGGTTACTAAAGATTAAAGGAAAACAGTTTATTTATTTATTTAATCTCTCTCATGAAATTTCCTTTCTTTTTTTTAAGCCATCAACATTTATTTTTCATTTGTTTTTGTTATATATTTAAATTTATATGAATTTGTGCTTTCCTTTTTAAATTTATATATAAATTTGCTTTCAAAAAATATATACATATATGTGTATTTATATCATTTGTCCTTTATCTTTTACTTGTTTCAGGCAATAGACTGTGGCCATGCTGGAGTACCACCTCGAGGAATTTTTTAGTCAAATGAGTCAAACCCAGTACTTGTTCTCTAAGCTTAGTACTTATTCTCTTGGTCGCTTTTGCTGAGCTGTTTAGCTATGGGGTTATAAACATACAAACACCAATTGTGAAGTGGTGTAGTGAGGATCAAACACAGACACTATAATACACACACACACATACATACATACATACATACATACATACATACATACATACATACATACATGTGTGTATGTATGTATGTCATTATTCAGTTTATTTCATGATTTCTTGCCAATAGAGAAAGAACCGGTTTCTAACCTAGATCCATGCCTCTTTTATTGGAATTTCAACATCAACAACAGGGTATTTTTGTTTGTATGTATGTATGTGTGTATGTATGTATGTGCAGATTTGTATGTTTTATGTATGTATTCTCATGCATATAGTTGTATATCTAGACATGCTTATATATATTTAAACGATAGACATCTGGATAGTTTTACAGATTTTTACAGCTCCAGTGATGGATTGGATCTGTAGTCTTCGAATTAGCTTTCTTCTTTCTGGTTTTGAGAAGTCTAATTTCTCAAGATTGGTATTTAGGCAGTGTGTTACATATTCCAGGGCCCCAATAATTATGGCATGAACCTGTAGAGTAACTGCAGATTTCTCAATAGCTCAGCATAGGTGCTCTCTTTTTCCCTAATCTTCAGTGTTATGTTAACATCTGCTGGGCAGCTGATTTCCACAACTGTGCACAGTTTCTCTTCTCTATCCCAAATCATTATATCAGGTCTGTTGTGCTTACATTTTATTGACGTCTTCACTGGTACATTCCACCAGTATTCCTTTTTATTATGAGGGGCTATGGCTTCTACCACATCGTGGGTTCTTATTTTTTTGTCCTCGAGATTATCCTTCCGATGGATTTCATTATAGAGTACCCTAGCTACAACGTCATGTCTCATCAGAAGATAATACCAGGATGACATTTTTGGGCAACTGCTTATGATGTGGGTGACATCTTCAGTGTGAACTCCTCAAAGTCTGTATCGGTTGTCACACTTTACAGCTTTATCTGCAATTCTGTCCCTTTTGGTTGATATTTCCTGTTCCTGGATTGCAAATGCATACCCTTCAAAGTGGGACGTAGTAATCAAGCTATTGGTCCATGATAAACTACTCTGATGATCGATGTTACTATCATCATGGATCTTTCTACTAACATATCCATGCATAGTCTTCTGCTCATTTAGGCTCATCCTTTCATCTGATGATACATTGCGGTAGAGTTGTGCAACTTCTTTGGGCATGTATTCTAGGTTATCAAACAAAGAGTGTTGCTCAAGGAGCTGGATCCCAAGTCTTATGATGTTATCAGCCTAATGCATACAAACTTGATCAAGGGATGCACTTCAACACTTGGTGGTTAAAAGATGTTGCCAAAGGGATACGATGCAAAATTCAAAGGCATTTTGGATCAATGTTTGGCCTCTGCCACCTTGTTTACATTTTAGGTAGAGGCAGTCTACATCACTGTTTATGTGCAGCAGATATAGCCAGATTAGTGCCCTTTGTGACTTTAGCAACATACACACACATACACACACACACATACATCATTTTTTTCAACATCCGTAGTATTGTGCATTGAGAATTCATTCCCCAGGGCCAGACCATCACTTGAGAGTTCCACAGTGATGTTTTGAAGCATTTGAGGGAGGACATTTGGCGAAAGTGACCAGATCTGTTGAGCACAAAGAATTGGATTCTTCACAAGGACAATGTACTTTGTCACTGAGCTCTCCTCACTTCTGAGTTTCTTGCCAAAAGCAACATGGTACTGCTTCCGCACTCACCCTATTCACCAGATTTAGTGCTTGCAGACTTCCCTCTCTTCCCCAAGATAAAAAGGCAGCTCAAAGGTCACTGTTTTAACACCACAGTCAAAATCAAGAGTGAATCGCACAAGGTCTTTAACTCACTTACAGAAAAATAGAGAAAGAGGGAGACATATGAACATATGCTAATGCCCAAACATATATATACATTACATTACATATATAAAGTTTTGTTAAATAAAAGATGACATTTATTTTCATCTTTCTGTTTAGTTGTTAACTAATAAAGAATGCTTAGTGATTTAAACTGTTAAGAGTTCAAATTATTCTAAATTGTTAATAGTTCCAATGTTTGAAACTTACTGTATTTGTATTTGCCAACTGTAGAACAGTCTCATTTTCTTGCGTAAGTTATGTACACTTCACTTTTGATGTAACCCATTATAAAGTTAAAACTAAATATAAAAGTGACATTTTCTCATAAACTTCCTTTAATGTAGACACAATCTTTGCACTTGTCTTCAGTTCAACACCAAAACTCTTCTTCATTTCCAACTTTTCTGTTTAAATGACAGCAAAAGACCATTCAATAAAATGTGCTTTTCACCTTTTCTGATAAAATTCACTTCATTGGGTAAATTTAGTTTTTTCTTCATACAGTGTTACAGCAAAATAGTAAGCTAAAGTGAGTGTAATTCATAAACTAAAACAATAAAAGAATCTTATTAAATATGATGATGAAATGATACTTAAAATATAATAAAATAGATATTAGAATGGTTAACACTTCAAAGCACTAAAATGTCTTTATTGGTTGTAAGGGAATCAAGCAAAAATATTAGCTTGTCACACATGAAATGTTGCATTTTTAATTACTTATTATTTCAGTCATTTAAAAACTCAGTTATGTATACCCTTGCATTTAATCTTGACTCTTTTTCTTTCCAAACACCATTGGTATACTAATTCGTACCCACTGACCTTATGAAAATGATAACAACCAAACTATGTTGAGTGATTTTCTTGTATGAGTACAAACTGAGTCACTTTACCACAGAAGCTCTACCGAATATCAAGTGGGACTTTGGTAATGGTTTTGTTAACATAAGAATTGTTCAAAGATGGTTCTAAAGATTTTGTTCAGGAGATGATAGCCTAGAAAATGTACCGAGGGGGAGGTCAAAATCAGTTACTCGGCATGATGGGTTAAATGCTTTGGTTGAACAAAATCTGAGAACAACAGTCCAAAAACTTTCATCAGGACTCCAAACATCTTGCATAACTGTTTCTTGATACTTGAAAAAATTGGAAAAGTCATAAAAATGGATAGGTTTGTTCCACAACTGAACGAGATTCAAAAATCATGTGCCTCGAAGTGTGCTTCTTATTTTTTGTTACCTTCCAAATACATTTCATGTGTGACAACCTAATATATATAATTAGTAGTCATTAAGAAACCTTAAACTCTAATGACTGCATATTGTTGACAAATAAAGTTCAGTTAATTATCAGTATGAAAATAACATTAACAATATCCTACTTTCTTACTTCTGTATGCCTTTTCTAGGTAGCATTGTAGATTGTTCCAGAAGATGTGAAAAAATGACATGTTTTTGTATGTGAATAGATGAATATATCATATGTTCAGTGTATGACAACTGAATAGCTGTAAACTCTGGTAATTCAATAAGTGGATACATTTACTGGCATTTTTTTGCCAACCAATCAAATCTTGACGACACTTTTTCATACTTCAGTGTTTACAAATATTTTTGCTAATGTATTGTCAAGCTGCCTTCTTTCATCAGTTATTTAACTGACAATGTGAAACTCAGTGGAAAATGAATACAATGTATTCAGTACATTTTCTTCGTCTGTAAACACAAATACTCTCAAAATCATATATTACTCTTTAATTTGGCAAACACTGTCTACACACACAATTACAAAAACTGGAAATAGCATAGCTGTTTCTGACATTTTTTGCTTAGATTGTCCTATTACCATTTAAAAGGGAGTACATTAGAGTTCTAACTGAAAGAAAACAAAGGACCAATGAAGAGAAGGGATACCACAAAGCAAATCAAGTTTGGTGATATTTTTAGATCTTCAATACCATGTGTAAAACACAGAAGCTAGGCAGATGGCTATTGTTAATGTGATTTTCGTGTTAATGAATAACTTTTATATCATTTCAATACAGGACCATCAAAGAATAAGTTTTGATGGGACCATGTAAATGGTTCCCTAAACGAAGAGGGAACTAGGCTACTAGAGTTCTGTGATGCAAACAACCTATTGATCTGCAACACCAACTTCAGGAAGCTAGCCCGGTACCTGATAACCTATCAATCAGGTGATTCTGCTAGCCAGATTGATTCCATTCTCACTAGACAGTGGGATGCATGGTTGCTCTTAAATACAAAGACCCTCCCTGGTGAAGAATGTACCCCCTAGCAGAGACTAGTTATTAGTGACTTTAGACTCACAGCCAGAAGGATGCCAAGAAGCAGACTAATCTGGAAAAGAAGGATTTGGAATCTTAAGGACCATTTACATGGTCAGAGATTTAGGGTCATCCTAATTGAGAAATTTGATGAGGGGGAGGAGGAGCTACAGATTTGTGACACAGAGGGCAACTGGAAATTCTTGCGTGACAGCTTGCTGTGTGCCATGGACCAAATCTGCTGCTGGTGCAAAGTCTCTCCCAGACCTAGGGTAATATTGTGGTGCAATAATACTGTTGAGAGAGACATTAGAGCTGAGAAACAGGCCTGGAAAGTTTGGAAGAGTGCGGGTAGGAAGCAACTGTATCAGATAGACAGAAGAGAAGCTAGGAGACAAGTATATATGGCCAAGGGAGAAACAGAAAAGAAGTTTGCCAATGTTCAGCAATGTGAGCACCATTCAAGAGTGGGTTGATGCCAGTGCCGCTTTACTGGCTCCCTGTGGTGGGGGTCATGTAAAAAGCCAAACATGGTCAATGCCAGTGTCCCCAACTGGTTCCATGCCCCTGGCACCTAAAAAGCATCTTCCAAACGTGGTCGAAGCCAGTGCTCCCTGACTGGCTCCTGTGCCGGTAGCACGTAAAAAGCACCCCCCTACACTCTTGGAGTGGTTGGAGTTAGGAAGGGCATCCAGCTGTAGAAACCTTGCCAGATCAGATTGGATCCTGGTGCAGCCTACTGGCTTGCCAGTCCTCAGTCAAACCGTCCAGCCTATGCCAGCATGGAAAATGGATGTTAAACGATGATGATGATGATGAATGATGTTTGATTATATAGATTTGCATTGGAGTTTTTGATGACAATGAAAATATTTTGGTGTTTAAAGTGTTAATCCAACATTTTTACCATGTTTAAGTAACTTTCCATAATCATAATCAACAACTCTTGGGCAATATCTTATTTTTTAATTCTACACATTTTAGCTTATTATTTTGCTGTAACCCAGTATAAAGTTAAAGTTAAATTAATTAACCAGTGAAGTGAATTTTATCTGAAAACAAGGCAAAAGCAAATTTTATTGAATGGATTTTTGCTATCATTAAAATAGAAAAGTTGAAAATGAAAAAGAGTGTTGGTTTTAGACTGAAGACAAGTGCAAAGATAATGTTTACTTTAATGGAAGTTTATGAAAAAGTGTTGCTTTTGTATTTGGATTTAGCTTTGTAAAGGGTTTCGTTAAAACTATAAGATTGAATGTGTGCAATGTAAAAAGTAAATGATATTGTTTAAGAGTTGGTAAATATGCTAAATGAAATAGTATTTAAACATAGAATAATACAAGGCTTTTGGACAATCAACAACCGAAACTAGGAAACCTTCTTCACTAACTAAGAAAACAAAAACATGAAATGTAAGTTTATATATGTATATATATCCCTCTTTGGGGTGTCAATTCTTATGGATTTGTAGGAGCAGTGTCATGACATCTGATGTATATTGGGCAAGTTAATTGTGATAGAGCTCATCAGTCTTCCGGTCTGAAGACAACTGATTTCTTCTGGAGAGAGAGAGAGAGAGAGATAATATTTTAGGTACCAACACCAAAAGTTGATCTCGGCAGAATTTACACTCCAAGTTTTGAGTCAGATCAAATACTCCAAGCCGTTCCATCTAAAACTTTAACAATTCTACCAACTCACCTATAATTATAGAAGGTTCACCCAATGTCAAATGCCTCTTCAAGTAATTGTAATATTGGGTTAAGGTGAAGGTGACAGAGCAACAGTAAACATACTTTTTTTAGGTTTAACAGGGTGTACCTTAAAGAGTAAGTACACACTTTCATTCTGGCATCTGTAAACAAGGATTATGACCTTGCTTTCGTAGCATCTCAAGAGACTGAAAGATGAAGGTACCACAGACTTTTAGATATTGTGGATAGTGGCAAAATTTGACAAATCATATTCTCAAGGAACATGACCATGTGCACTTTTGGAAAGTTCTTCATGCTGACATCTCTTGTCAAATTCTGTAAACGATCTTATTTTGAAATATCATAAGCAAAGAAAGTTCAGTTTACAAAACTTTATTTTACACACAGGCTAAATATATACTGTAACATTATTGTCAGAATTCTTTTGAAAACCTTCAATCATTTTTGAAAAATTCTTGAAGTTCAGTCAATATCTTATGAATATTTAGAGTTCTCTTTTCTAAACTGCAATTTTGTGTTGAAGACTCATTATTAAACTAAGTGTTGTTCAAAAGTATTTCACACAAAAACTGCATACTCTTGCTAAACTGCCTCCTTTTCCCATCATATTTAGAGAAAGATCAAAAAATCCTTTTAGCTGACGATTATCATATACTGTTTCACCCAGGTTTTCTCCACATGTTATATCCATATATTTATATTCTGAGTAAAAAGTATTGATGCTGGTGCCATGGAAAAAGCACCCAGTACACTCTGTAAAGTGGTAGGTGTTAGGAAGGGCATCCAGTTGTAGAAACCAAGCCAAAACAAACTATGGAACTTGGTGTGGCTCTCGGATTTGCCAGTCCCTGTCAAACCATCTGACCCATGCTAGTATGGAAAATGGACGTTAACTGAAGATGGTGGTGGTGGGTTTCTGATGATTATGAAATGTAAAATGTGAAAAATTTATTGATAAACAATACAAACTTTAACCATTTTTGTGACATGCAATCAAACTTATAGGGACAAACGCAAACAGATGCTTTATTTATCTTTCAGTGAAGTGAAAAATAAAGATTATTAATTTTAATTTATTTAATTTTACTTATCATGTTAATTTTGAAGTTAAAAGAGGCAGTATTGCAGTTTAGAACACAAGAGATTACTCTAGATCACCGTAAAAATTTGGCTGAAAGTATATTTGACTGCTTTGCAAATCTTTCTTTGACATAAAATAAATATCATAGCAACATTGATTCATATTTGTATTATGTTGGAGAGAATGTCCTGTTGCTTTTCAAGTTGGAAAAGAAACATTTGTTTCTCGGGGTTTTAATTGATATATTTACTCAAGATAATATTTCCCTTCTCTATTGATAACATTATCTCATCTATTCGGCACATTGTTGATTCTTAACACCTAAAAGTTTTCCGGATTCAGTGCAAAGAAACACTCAATCTCATTGTTAACCTCTTCACAATTAATCAAGTTTTCTTTCTAAATAATGTTCCAGCCATTCAAAACATGACAATCAGATGGATCAAGATCAGGAGAATAAAGAGGATGAAGCAAATCTTCCACATTTAGTGTCATAATCTTTTGTTGAGCAATTGGGTAGTATGTGGTCTTGTATTATTGTGTAAGAGTAAAGTAGCACCCCTTTATGGATGCTTTTTCAGCAAATTTTTGTGCGATGATTCCAATTGATGACAGTACTTCCCCACATGAGCTGCTTTGTTTTGGTTTAACACTTTATGATAGATAACACCCTTCCTATCACACCAAACAGAGCATAACTTTTAGGGTTGTAGCTTTTGTTATTGTTTTCATTGGTATGATTATAGAGAACTCCCTTTTCATCGCTTGTGTTGATTCTACCCTGGAAATATTTAATAACAAGCTTACTCTTCAATGATTAGCAGAAAGTAATTCTTTGATTAAACTGGGAAGCAGTCAGATGATGATGGAACCACTGAGTAAGTTTAGATACTTTTCCTGTTCATAAAGGTGTTTTATAATGAAAATGTGACTTGAATTGAACTGTTTTGCCAATTCTCATGCAGTTTGCTTGAGATTTTTCTCAATTACAGTTTTCAGAAGCTACAACATTGACAGAACTTAGATGTGCAGATATAAGAGAATTTGTGAAAGAAAAATTTCCCCGAGTAAAACTTGCCAAAAATGTTCATTTCTATAGACAGAATGAATGTTTTTTACTGCTCCCATTGGTGTAGAGGCCCTTTCAAATTCATACAACAGGCAGTGTCTGATAAGGTCCTAATATAAAATCATTTTCGAAGGGTAATATCGATACAAATGGTATAAAATAACCTGGAAAAATACTTATAACACATTTAAATGCATTAAAAACTAATGCTTATTTTACAGCAAGAATTGAAAAAGTGCCATCAAAGCAATCATGTCAAAAACGTTCTCAGGTTATCAGCTTAATTTATTATAAAATACATTGCTTATTTTACATGTACATCAATAAATATAGTCTATTAGTGTATTCATACTTTCAAGCAGAACTTCATATATCATATTTGATTTGAAATATTTATTCATCAGTTAATTATCTTATGAATAATGTAAATAATATAAGTGTTCTTTTATAATAGATTTCGTCTTCAGTTTCATTCTATAATTTATAATACGATTCTATTAAAGATATTGTATTTTTCAGGCATGGTCTCTTGGTTAAGATGTTCACTTTGCAACCAAAAGGTTCCAGGTTTGCTCCCACTGCATGGCATCATGGGAAAGGGTTCATGTGTTAGTCCCTTCTGATCTGTGTTTTGGTATTGTCTTCATGTTTAAACCTCAAACAATGACACTGTTTAGGCAGTGGTGTTAATGTTTATACTTGCTGTAAAAAAACATACCCAGCTGTTGTACAGTCCATCATGCAAAAAAAACGGAAGGAGATAATGTTTAGTTACAGGATGGGTGACTTGCTGCAGAAAACTGTCTTAACAAGTCTCATCTCACCTTGGCTAACATTGAAAAAAAATAGATGGAAAGCAACAGTGATGATAGGGATAATGAAGACAATGGTGAATATGATGATGCCGATATGTATAATAATTTATGATTTTCCTTTCATTCCATAGTTTGACATGCAGACTAATATTATTACAATCATCATCATCATTTAACGTCTGTGTTCCATGCTAGCATGGGTGGGAGTAGAAGAAAATTATTTAGTGTCTGTTTTCTTTGTCTAAGCAGATATGTTGTGATTTAAGGGAGATTTGGTTGTTATTTCTAGTAAATTGCACAATTACATAAAGCAGGAGTGTGAAACTTGTTTAGTTTTGTAGATCAAATTAAAGTCTAAACTAAGACCCCTCAGGCTAGTTATGGACAACTATTTCTAAACACCTTATTCATATTGCATCCCAAAGTTAATTGATAAAAAAGGGGTCACTATACATTTTAATGACATTATTAACAAAACATATGCAAAAAAAGGAAAGAAAGAAAAAATATGAGACGTTAACAAAGTTTGTGGGCAAAGATGTGCAGAAAAAACGTATCCATATAGTATCTATACAATCTTATTAAGTTAGAGACCCTAGAATTGAACAAAAGTAGAATTTTTCTAAATTGAAGTAGTTTTGGGGAAAACCAGTACTTAATAGAAAGCTTGCACTACTTTTTCAGCAGCATAGACTTTTGATATCAATCATATCACTAAAATCCATTCAAACCAATACATGTAAATTTTTAAAAAAGGAAACAATTTCAGTTTGGTTCAGTATGTATAAACAAAGTGAAGGGGAAATAGGACACATATTTTTTTGCTATTGATTTATAAGCTTCTTTTGCATTAGCTGAGAGAACAAAAGATTCTCTAAGGTGCACTGATGTAAATAATCAGAACTATTATTGCTATAATTTACAGAATAATATTAAAAATAAAAAATGATAATAAACTTTTTGACATAAAAATTGCACCAGGGTTGTATATAATGCTCATGAAATAGAGGCCGCTTTGTTAGCCGAATTGTATGAAGGGTTTATTAAAAGAGGCTAACCCTCATGACATAAGTTTCTATTGTACTGCTCCTCATCGTGTTACATCATGAGTAAATTCATTTATTTTATTTCAAAGATGAATCAGCAGAAGTACAAGAAGAGAACAAAGATATAGAAGAAAAAGAAAAGAACACTTATTTAAATCATTGAAGAAATATAGACTTGTCTATTATTTTACTTTATGTTTATATTTCTTTGTTATTCATTTTCCATTTTATATTTTCTTTTGTATCTGTTTCCGATTTCTTGTTTATAATATATGTTATATTTGTATACGTTTCAAGTAAACAATATTGAATTCCATACAAGAGTCTGTCATAATTTATTATCCCTCACAACTCTACACCACTACAATTATGAATATTATTGAAATGATTAACCATTAATAAAAAAAATCACTTTCATACTGTCCTTTTGTTTTTGTTTGTCAAAAATAAATGAATATTGATTTCTTTTAAATGGTTTATTCAGATGAAGAAAGACAACACCTCTTACTTTTTATACGATTTCTGTTTAGACCAACGGTTCCCAAGCAGTGTACCACAGAAGATATATGGGCAGTGGAGTGACACAAGGTACATAAATTCTTTTATGAAGTACAAGATATTGAGTGTGTTGGCACTCCATCACTTACGACGATGAGGGTTCCAGTTGATCCGATCAACGGAACAGCCTGCTCCTGAAATTAACGTGCAAGTGGCTGAGCACTCCACACACACACATGTACTCTTAACGTAGTTCTCGCGGAGATTCAGCGTGACACAGTGTGACAAGGCACAACAGAAACAGGAAGTAAGAGTGATAGAAAGTTGTGGTGAAAGAGTACAGCAGGGTTCGCCACCATCCCCTGCAGGAGCCTCGTGGAGCTTTAGGTGTTTTCGCTCAATAAACACTCACAACGCCTGGTCTTGGAATCAAAACCGCAATCCTATAACTGCGAGTCCACTACCCTAACCACTGGGCCATGGCGCCTCCACAACAAGATATTATGAGGTACTTAAATATCAGCCTTTTTAATGGTCAATACCTATGACCTGTGCAAGCCCCTCCAGGCTGGTTACTTAATTACAAAATGTAATTGAGGCATAAAATATCCTACTTCTATGTGATTGGCACCCGGATTTCTACAGAGATTACAGCTTTCCAAGCATTGTGCCCAGGATGGTCTCAGCAGCTTTATAGGCCCTAAGGGCAAGTCAAAGCACTGTGCCTTATAGTAATCATATATTAACAGCAAAGCAAGCATGCACAGATCAAAATTGGGTCACTAGGCTCATGAAGCCCCTGGACAGCTGTGCAGTGAGCTCATGCATTAAGATCACCCTGATTATGCTACAGCAGATGTGTGTACAGCAAGGTGCAACTATATATTGATTTAAAATTTTGGCACAAGGCCAACAATTTCGGGGTGGTGGGGTAAGTTGATCACATCAACCCCAGTGCACAGCTGGTACTTATTTTATCGATCCCAAAAGTGAAAGGTAATGTATGAGATGCTATGAGGTATTTAGAATGAATGTCTTTTAACTAGATAATTATTTCCCTTTTCTTTTTTCTTTAAAATACTTTTATCATTTAATTAAATGAATAGACATTGGCCATGAACTTTTCCAGTTCATGGGCAATGTCTCTTCAGAGCGAAATGACATAATTATAACAAAAGTTTATTGGAACGAAGATATGAAATAATATAACAGCTGCTGACTTTGTTTCCTAACAACTTTCTTTAAAATGATTATTTTTAAATGACATTTTGCCAAAGTATGGTCTTAAGGTATACATTACATAATGTTGATGTGTCAAGCTTGTAAATTTGAACAAAACAGTTTAAAACTGCCAAAGTGACAGAAAAGTTGTGATGGTGGAGAGAGTGCTCTTGAATTTATTTTATTTCACTAATATAATTGTAATCAACGTTTTTGAGAACATATCTCTCCACAAAATTGAAACTTTTTTATAAATATATAAGAAAGCAAAAAACAGTGGGGTGCTAAAGTGCAGTTATGCCACACTACCTTAACAATAGAAAACCATAGTGTCCAAATTTACAATGCAGGGGTTTTTTGGTAATGTCTCATACTACAATCTCAAAAATAAATGCAGACCCCACCACCACCATGCACCCAAACAATTATGATGTCGAAAATATGTCTGTCTCAATTGCAGTTATTGTTGCTATGACAATAATGACATCAACAGGAGTCTGGGAAAACAATAATTAACATAAAAATATCATCAGCAGCAAAAACTCACTTGACCATAATGAAAATATGAATTTCTACTTGTGAATTAAGTCATTTTTCTTCTAACAGTCAACATCGAACATATATCATATATATGTGTGTGCATGTGTTTTTTTTTTTGTGTGTATTTGTGTGTGTGTGTGTGTGTGCATGTGCATAATAAATTTAAATTTGGGTGTATACATTCTAAATTTGGATATATACATATATTGCAGCCGTTGCAGGTTTACTAATTTAAAACTAAATGGCCTGGAACAACATGAAATTAAGTGTCTTGCTTAAGACCACAACACTCTACCCAGTCTGGAAATTGAATATATGATTCTGTAATTGTGAATACAACACCCACAGCAATATACCACACACCTTCACACATATACAAACACACATATAAATATGTTTATGTGTTTAGAAATAGAGGCAATCTAGTGGTGCAAATTATATCAATAGTATGGCTAAGAGAAAATACTAAATAAACATAGTCTATGGTCGCATATGTAGGATAATGAACTGAAAAATGTTGATAGATATAAACTGAGATTATCTATACAAGAAGAAGATGAAAACACACATTTATTGTATTTAAAATCTCAAGATGACACCAAGCAAGGGAGTTAACTCAAATAAGATCAGATAACAGTTTATTTTTGGAAAATAATTTTTCAACTGAGAATATTACATATAGGAGACCTCACCATATTTGTTTTATAATATTGACATTGGGATGATCATAGTAATATTTATGGCAGGAGCATAGTAAAAATGACTTATGTAAACAGGGTACAAGTAAAAGCAACATAGCAAAAGTGGCACAGGTTGAAATAGCAATGAATGGCATGTTTGATTAAAATAATTTTTAATTAAAATAGTCTTTAAAATCAGGTCAATTAATTGCATGTGATTATAAAGTTACTTGAAAGCAGAGTAAAATTAAATTATTAGACGTAATTAAAGGCAAATGTTTAACACCTTGGATTAACTGATGGATGTTCTTGTGATCTTTATTTCCATAGTCATTGTACAGTTTTTATATTGTTCGTGGATGTCTGTATGCATCTACTTTTTTCCATATTTTTTAATGGGTGAGGGATCAGGGTGGAGAGGAAAACAAATTACATCTTGAGAAATGAACACATTAACGATGGCTTCTTTCTGAAGTGCTCTGTTTATTTTCCAGTTGGAAGGGTTCTCACAGCCAACAAGAGGAAAAAACATTAATTCCAGTTACTATTTAGTAATCCTGAATTAAAATCTCATAATTTAGATGAGAATCATAATGAAACAAATCTCAGATTGGGTCTTTTACCATATTGATATAGAAAGTTCCTGACATAGGTGCTGTCTAAAACAGTTTTATAAAGGGTTAGCCACTTCTGGACAGGCTTCTCACTGATCATGCGTTTGTTCACTGTAAAAAAAAAAAAGAGGTGGGGTGGCAAGTGCATCTACTTCTCTATGAAACCGTCACAAGTCACTGTTATCTTTATGTTTGTTGATAAGCCTTAAGCTCACTATTTTTCTTCTTGTACACTGTACAAAGTGGAAGAACCATACTGGTGTTCGTATATCAGGCTCAAATCCTATCCTAATTGCTTGAGTGACTGAGTCAATAACAAGAGTAGTAAAATCAGAGTGATGATTCAGTTACCAACACTCATCTGTTACTGCATGAGGAAGTTCTTCTTGGATTTCCCCTCTGTTGTGCTTTAGCAGTGCATATATAGGTGAACCAGTAGTATTTTCGTAGATGGAAGACATTACATAAATTTGCAGAAAGCCTGGTGGAGAAACACCAAATGTTCTCTCTATCATCTATGTACTTGCAGTAGTGTTAATAGCTCATACATGCTGACACAAAATGGCAATGTGTTTCTAATCCATTATCATACAAAAATGGGACTAAATCTTTTTTCTTTCAAATATAAATATATATATATATTACAGTTCAGAATTGGAATACAGCAAATCTGTGGGTCATCCCCAATTACATTTCAGGTTCAATAAGATAAGCAAACAAACTACTAACAGCAACAACAATAAAACATTCTTCATCTTAAAGAATATACTTCAGAAGCTCTCTTTCAACACCCAACAATTAATGACATTCTACAGGGATCAAATGTAACTCACAATTGTGCATAGCTTCCACGGTACCACTACTAAACACAGACAGATATCTGAGATCACATCCAAAGAAATGAAATGACACAAAATTACTCTTTGACATACTCTAGCCTCTAGTCCACAGGTGTACTGTATCCTCTTTCTGACTTTTCTATTGATACCATAATGGCCTCTGTATTTCAGAGTTAGCAGGCCTTTTGTTACCTCAGGCACACCCAACTCATTCATTTCTCCTCTTCTCATCACCCCTATTGCATCCCCATCCTAAGTTTCACTCAAACCAATATGCCGAGTCCTTTTTCCTTAGAATATTCTCCCATCAGAACCTTCTCCTTGGACATATCTTTCCTGCTAGTGACAGCTTGCAACAGTTTAAACAGAACCTTAACAGCTGCAGTCTCATTGGTGTCATGAGGGCCTGCAAAGACCATGAGTACTGTCCCTCCCTCCAGGACAATGAAGTAAAAAATGTGTGTCCTGGTAAGCAAGGCATTTGAACAAACTGAATAAACAACTATGGCAAAGCACACTTTTCACCTGATTTTTTAAAGATACCATTTGTTAACCTCTAAATGTCTGAATGGCATCACAAGTTTATGATTCTGAGCCAGCAAGTTTTTCATCAGTGATGTAACAGTTGCCACTTTCTGTGACCCAGGGAAATCGATGTCAGACTCAAGTGCCATCGATCAAAGAAAGACAAGAGTTTTCTGATAAAGTAGAGACTGCTCTCTGATAGGTTTCTTTTTCAGCCTATAATGGTGGAAATGTCTGGTATCTAAGACCCTCCCCAAAATCACCTCCTTAATCATTATTACTGAAATAGAGATGGCCATTTGCAAGACGAAATGGTTCTCTCCATACATATCTCTTGCCATTTTTCAGAGTAACACATTGCCATTTTATCACTATTCATTCAATGTGTTCATTCAATCATATTCATATAACCTTTTTTCATTTTAGATTACTGCTATTTAAATTAATGTGCCATTTTCTTTGCAGCCTTCTTGTGTAATTAATATCTCTACTGTTCTTTCTTGTGCAATATTTACCTTGACCTGTTAAAAGAACAGATTGTTTGTTAGCTAGACTATCTATTGTCTTCAACATTATAAAGTGTAAGCTTAGAACCTTGTTGACAGAAATATTAAAATAGAATATAAGTATAACGCATGTTTTCAGGGTTTTTTGTTTATTTTTTGTTCCTTTATTTGCACTGTCATGGCTTCTTCATTCATTTTTAATTATCATAAGATGTTATTATAAGATTTATGTCAATTGGTTATTCATCAAATTTCTATAACAAGAGAAAGAAAAAAACATCTTATCAGGAATCCATTTTATGTTTTTCTTAGTGAAGTGGCAAGAATAAAATATATTACCTTATGTGTTTATTTAATTAGATAGCATTTTCATTTCCTTTCAATTCATTTCAGCAATAAACTGTGGATAAGAAGATCAATTCCCAGTCAAGTGGTTCCAGTTTCAATCCTACCGCATGGCATTTTGAATAAGCATCCTTTTCTTGGCAGTGAATTTGGTCGACAGAAACTGAAAGTAGTCTGTTATATACTTGTGTATATATCCAAATGATAAGAAGAAGACAAAGAAAATCTTTGACACATCTTCAACACATTCTTTATAATTGTTTCTGTACCAACTCTATTTGCAATGCCAGTTTACACAAAAATTCAAAGTCAGAATTTATGTTATGTTTGCAGTTTTAGACAATAGAGAGACACTTCATCAGATTTGTTATCAAAAGTGTGCTGTCATTGATAGCCCAATATTCGGGTGGAGTGCTTCTTTGCAAATAATTTAACTTTACACCATGTCAGAACCGTGTACGTACGTACATACATACATACATACATACATACATACATACATATTTATATATATACAGTGGGGGAAAATAAATATTCATACATGCCAAAATTCTTTATTTAATTTCTAATGAACATAAATGGGATATACCAATACTATATTTGCATACACTAAGAATATGCAAAAGAAACTAATAAATTATAGTAACAAATGAATTTATATACAAATATAAATATTCAGGGGTGAAAAAAGTATTCGTACAGAATAAATTTATGAGTTTCTAAGCCACAAAATACAGTTAAAATAATTTTTTTTTTTTACTAGAACTTTCTCATTTGTTCCAATAATCTTATCAGTGGTCATTTTTAAGTGTCAAAACACTAGCTTCTTCATTCGGCACTGAGACAACAAAGTAGTGTCGTAATAATGGCGAAAAGTGGTGGTGGTGTTGCTGTTGTTGTTGTTGTTGGTGGTGGTGGTGGTGCTGCTGCTGCTGCTGGTAGTGGTGGTAATGTGCTGATGCTATTTCAATCTGCTGGGATTTCTTTAGTATGAAATAATTAAGTATCTCAGCATCTAATAAGTACGTAACATTATCATCAAGAATAAACTGCACAGGTTATAAGGTGTTAAGTCTCTATAAATATCTTTTAATAATGGCCCAACTTTTATTCTCAATTGTAACAAAATGATTACATTTAAAACATGATTAATTATTTGTTTTATTTATTTATTTATTTGTCTAGTCATTCATTTATTTATTTATTAGATAGTGTATTCTTTTCCTACAACTTCGCAAATATTGAATATAAAAATAACATGCATTCATGAAAATTGCAATTTCAAAGCTTATTTTCATTTTAAAAATGTAATCAAGGAATTTATTCTCAGAGGTTGTAATCTTGAATTATTTCTTTTGCTTTGTTTTGTTTTTTTTGTTTTTTCCTAAATTAAATTTTACTCTCAATTTTGCACTTCATTTTGCATTCATTTCTTACTGGTAGGATGATGGAGTGACTAAATCAGTAGAGCATCATAAATAAATGCAGTGTGATAACATAGTTGTTTATGTAATGATGTACACATTTTTTTCCTGATTTTTAAATCTGAAAATTAGAGAATCACATTAGACATGAGAACTAAATGTTATTCACTTTTGACCGATCACAAGAATATGACCATACCCAGAACAGCTTATTATCCTCCTCCTCATCATCATCATCACCATCACCATCATCATCATTATCATCACCACCATCGCCACTACCATCATCACTACCACCACCACCACCACCATCATCGTCATCATCATCAATATCACCACCACCACCATCATTATCATCATTATTTTAATGCCCATTTTTCTATGCTTGTTTAGCTTGGAATAGAATTTCTTGGGGGCAGATATTCTATGGCTGGATTCCCTTTCTGTCACTAACACTAACCTCTTTCCAAGCAAGGTAATATTTCTCTGTGGCCAGGCATGTTTACATGGAAGACTGAAAATGAATGACAATGTTTATATGACGAGGATGATGCTCATTTATGACTGTCATGTGATGTCAAGACAAGGAGACAAAAACACACACTCACACACACACACACACACACACACACACACACATGCACCCACACACATGATGGGCTTCGTTCTGTCAGATCCACTCAAACACACACACACACACACACACAAACAACACATGTAAGATAGGCTTCTTCCAGTTTGTTTACCAAATACATTTACAAGGTTTTGGTCAGCTCTGGCCTATAGTAGAAGACACTTGACCAAGGTAGCACACAGTAGAATTGAACCTGGAGCCATGTGGATGGGAAGCAAACTGCTTAACCACACACCCATACCTTTGCCCACAGTTTAACTCATTATAACCTTTTTTCTTTTAATTTGGGAATGGCATATCTCAAAGACATCACATAAAGCTATAAATAACATGTGAATATTGGGTTGGAAAACCCTTCAGGGTAGGAAAAGTCAAAGGCTTCTCATAGGACTTGAACCTGTCATGTCTACAGGAGTGAGTCCCGTGCGCAGCCTTCAGTTTCTTCTTAAATGTTTATTATAATTCAAGTGTATTTTTGAGTGTATTATAATTCAAGTGTATGTTAGAGATTGTATTGGTCTAGATTGTTTCTCACTTTACTCACTAAAATGATTTGAAAGTAAAACCTAAAATATAAAACCAAAACAGGAAATGGGGAGACTAATGAAATGTGCTTAGTTTTTGAACAAAATGTTTAAATATTTTTTCACTTTCTGAAAATTTAAAATGTGTTTCAGAAAGAAAAAAATAATTAAAAAATGTCTGATGTTCTAATCATAAAAAAACCTGAAGACTATTTAAAAAAAAAAAATGCATAATGTAAAATGTTAGAGGTTTAAAAAAATTCATGCTTAAACGATAAATACTTCGTTTTCCTGTAACAACATGACCGTGTGTATCACTGTGCAAATTTAATTATAAATTGAGTATAAACTTATTTAAGTACAATATCATTATCAAAATCAAATTGATTTCTAGAAAAAAAAAACCATGCTCTTATAATTTCCACAATATTTACTTTAAGAGTAAATGCACTTTTACAACATAGACTGATAAAATTCAAAGTTCACTTTCAAATTTGTTTTTCATTTTGCTTAGGATGTGTGAACATTTCCAATATATTTTATAGAGCAATTACAGTAAAACTGACTAAACTTCTTACACTGTGCTAAACCTATTTTTACATTATATCATTAAACTATCATTACACTAAAGATATTTTTACACATTTTTTCTAGGATTTCACTTCCCATATTTCATGGTGTGTCTACATATAAGTGTCTACTTTACATGAATAAATATGACACTGTTATTATTTGCTCAGATCATTCCTCAAAGATTAATCATATAACCAAAAGCATTTACTTATAACCATCTCATCCTTCTTTCACACATTGCCTAATGTATCCCTTCCTAAAATGTAACTCGTGGAGTATTTGGCTGCTATTTTTAGAAGATTAAGTGGCCACATAAAGATTTCTGTTACAGACTGGTAGGAACTGGTAAAATACAAAGATAGAATTTATTTCATTCCTATGCCAGTATTTCTGATATTGTTAGTGAGAAACGTTGTTGAGATTTATTAATTTTTTGTAATTCTTTCAAATTCTTGCTTTAACCTTTTCAATACTAACCCATCTAAAACCACATCTGGTTTTGTGATAATTTTTTTTGTTTTATAGTGATCTAAATGAAAATCCTATCAAAACATCGGGAATTTACATTCTAAACACCAGTGTAAGAACGACAAATTTATTTTACAAAATTCTTTATTATTTTCAAAATTAATTGAATAAAACCAATGTAATTTCGACAGAAATATGGTGCAAAGAAAGGTTCAAATACGATATAATATTTTGTCATGAATGATTAAAAGACATTTCTTAATGTTTTCAAAATCAACATAAATGTATACAGATGTAACCAAAAATATATAAGAAAACTATTAGCAACTTTATATAGTAATCTAAACTTTTCCTCTATTTCGTATTTTAATATAAAATGATATTAGACATAGAGAGAGAAAGAGTATAAGAAGTAAACAGGAAATGATATCTATAGAATAATGAACAAATAATGTTTGAATTTATTTTTTGGTTAATAAGTTATTCGAACTATATTAATTATTAATTTGAATTACTAATTACTATTAATTTGAATTGCTAAATGTCTATTATATACACAGAAATCTGTATGCTATTCAGCAACAGTTTGCAACATCAATTTAATTTGAAAACACTTAATCTTTTTGAAAATTATTTCATTAAAAATTATCACCTGTACTGATATTCTTCCATTTGCCTATCTATATGATATCAAATCTTTGCACAAACACAGCATGCTTCTTTTGCAATGAACACTTTCAATATAAAATTCAATGTTACACTGAGGAATAAATAAGCTTGCTTCCGATATTATGTAACTGGTGGAAAGGAAAAAACGAACACTTCAGTGCAAGCAATGAAATGCAGATGTTTTTGTTTTGTAGTATTTTTTTTTTTAATGGAAACCATTTTTAGCTGATTATTTGAAGCTAGATTAAATATTCTTAAGTACATCGATATTATCTAACGGCTCTTGAAAAGAAAATATTTCCATACCGAAAATTTATGATTATGTTTGTTTAGCACTTAAAATGCAACAATTAAGTTATAAGTAAGCTTAAAAGGTAAACAACTTGTTCTTAGAGTACATTGTCAAACATAACATTTTGATATTTAAATATTTTAATACTTAACTTTTATTTTCAACACAATTATTAAATTAAATATGGGAAACATTTTCTGTCTTTAGATACATAAAAATTCTTCTTGCATCTTTTTCCCTTTACTTTAATTCTTAGATTTTGTAGGAAAGATTTAAAATCTACCTAGTTCTATAACAGTTAAATAGATTAAAGCATTTAAAATACTTAGAACATTAGAAAAATCTAAAGTGAGATCAAATATCTGATGAAAATATAAAAAACTATTAGTTGTTAGCTAATACTTTTCATCAGTAACACAAATAACTAGACTCTTCAGTACATGTTTAAGATCCCCATCAAAAGACGATTTTCCTTGCACTTGGTGAAGTGTTAGCAGTTCAGTCACTAAATAAATACACGGAATAAATATACAGGTGTAGAGGTATGGCTGAGCGACAAAGAAGTTCAGGAAACATGATTTGGGGTTCAGTTTCATAATGGGCAAAACTGACCAGCAGATTTCTTGTATAGTTCTAAGCAGACTAAAGTCTTTTCAGTGGATTTAATACATAAAAATGGAAAGAATTCCATTATATGTGTGCATGTGTGTGTGTGTGTATTACACATACACATTCAGTTAAAAAGATTCATTAAGAATCATAGCACATGTAAGGTGCCAGAAATTGGCTAGGTGAAATGATACAACATCATTGACATCAAATACTGACAAGATACTGTACTTATTAGGTCGTCAAGTATGAAATTTGTAGAAAAGAGAAAAGTTTGCTAATATTTTATAAATACAAGAAATAGTTTTATTCATCAAAGTATGCACCCATATTATCAATACACTTTTGCTATTTCAGCGGTAGCTTCTCCAGCCCAGAACTGTAAAAGCCTGGCAATCTAGAGTCAATAAAATCTTGGAAGGCCTGTTTTACAGCATCTTCAGAATTAAATTTTTTTCCTATCAAATTTGGTGAGTATGGTGGATAATGGAGAACTTCCAACTCCAACTCCTGTAGTTTCACCAATGTCATTTTTGTGATGTGTGATCTGGTGTTGTCTTTCAATAAAATAGGAATGGATGTGTTGACTAATATAGGCTGTTTTTTTTTAAAGTTTCTGCACCATTTGGTCCAGTTGGCTGCAGTATATTTCGACTGTGATCGATGAGCCAGGTTTAATGAAATCATAATGGATCACATCTTCACCAGACTACCAAACACACACCATCAGCTTCTTTTGATGAATTTTGCTTTGTGGACAGTGTTTTGGTGGCTCGTCTTTGTCCAACCATTGTGCTGAATGGTTACTGTTGTTATATTGGATCCATTTCTTATCACATGTTATATGTATATATATATACATATTGCTTTCCATGCTGGTATGGACTGGACAGTTCAACAAGAGCCAACAAACTGGCAGATTGCATGAATTTCCAGTATCGGTTTTACCATGATTTCCATGACTGGATATTCTACTTAATACCAACTACGTGACAGAGTGTACTAGCTGCTTGTTTCATGACATTGGCACAATTGAGGTCACCAAATACTTTCACAAGATGATACCCTTCAACTGAGCAAGAGTATTGTATTGAGGGAGGTGGTTTCATGCCACATGATGAGGAGTTAATGTGTGATACAGGAACAAGATCAGGTGTCTTGGTTATAGAGGAAATACATGACTACTAATCTGGGGAAATCGTTCAGAAGGACTCCTGTTCCTGTCCCTCTCTATGATAAACACATTTGAGGTGGATTAATGTTTGTGAGTGTGAATGTTTCCTTGTCTTTACCATTGAATTCTAATTGTAAACAAATGTTACTATCATATAAACATTGTTTGTATGCAATCTTCCATGAAAACACAAACTAAACATTAAAGAAATTACAAAATCCATTAAGTTTGAAAGTGTTCATGTTATAACTTTTGAGCATAAATTTTATGTAAGAACATTTAAAATTATGTTCTAGATACCAGCTTAATAATGTAAAGATTATTTATTTTACTAAAGTCATCTGAATTCTTGATTATTTTCAAAGTTGTTTGTAATATATTAGAAGTATATTTCATTGGATATATGATAATGGACGACGTAGCCATTAAACAATTCTCCAGCAGCATCTGCATGATAAAGAATAGGTATGGCAGGGAAAGTAGCTGCTAACATACTTGATGTAGTAAAACAACAAATTATAATTAAGATTACACCTTAGAGATGAGAAGAAATTATTATCTAAATTGCTAATTCTGGTAGAAAAAAAAATACAAGGGAGACAAATCCAAAATATTAATTAATTAAAATTAATTAAATATGGAATGGAGTGGAATGCAAATCTGATCTTTAACAAGAATGATGGAAAACTTTAAATTCATTTCAGTCTTATTAATTCTTGTAATATTAAAAATGGAAAAGATAAAGAATTTGAGGGAAGAAAGATTTTAGTTGGTGACTGATATTGTTTAATTGGCAAGTCATATAAATTTATCTCTGCTTATATAAGTTTACTTAATTATTTAAGTTTCTGTGATAGCTTAATAAATTCATGTTCATTAAATCAGACGTATTTGTTTTACAATGAGCTTAATAATTTGCTTAGACAACTTGGTTTTGGGATAATCTTTTTATAATCTTTTAATCTTTTACTTGCTTCAGTCAATAGGTTGCGGCCATGCTAGGCCCCTGCCTTGAAGAATTTTTTGCCAAATGAATTGACCCCCATCTTAACTGTTTTTTTAAGCTTCGTACTTATTCTGTTTCTCTCTTTTGCCAAACATTTATGTTACGGGGATGCATACGTACCAACAAGCAGTGCTGTTGAGCAAACACAGACACACACATGTGCACACACACACATACATACACACACACACAAATACACACATGTGTGCACACACACACAAACACACACTCACACACATGCGCGTCCCCCCACACAAACTCACATACACACACAAACACACATAACAGGCTTCTTTCTGTTTCCGTCTACCAAATCCACTCACAAGGTTTTGGTCAGCCCAAAATTATAGTAGAAGACACCTGCCCAAGGTACCATGCAGTGGGACTGAACCCGGAATCATGAGGTCAAGAAGACCATTCAATAATTTCTTAGTTTTGAGTGTTAAAAAAAGTTACATGTTAATGGTTTGATTGTTAGAGTTGGTGGAATCAATAGAGTATTGAGATAAAATGACTGTTGATATGGCCCAGTGGTTAAGGCAGTGGACTCGCGGTCATAGGATCACGGTTTCGATTCCCAGACCAGGCGTTGTGAGTGTTTATTAAGCGAAAACACCTGAAAGCTCCACGAGGCTCCGGCAGGGGATGGTGGTGAACCCTGCTGTACTCTTTCACCACAACTTTCTCTCACTCTTACTTCCTGTTTCTGTTGTGCCTGTATTTCAAAAGGGTCAGCCTTGTCACACTGTGTCATGCTGAATATCCCCGAGACCTACGTTAAGGGTACACGTGTCTGTGGAGTGCTCAGTCACTTTCACGTTAATTTCATGAACAGGCTGTTCCATTCATCGGATCAACTGGAACCCTCAACGTCATAAGCGAAGGAGTGCTAACAACAATATTGAAATAAAGTGTAATATTCTATATAAATGAATTGAGTATTGAGTGATCCTTCAATCACTGTTTGCCTTTCTTCATATAGTTTTATATTTACATATATAAATATGTGTGTGTATATATATATTCACATACATACTTACGTAAATATAATACCAACAAACACACACACACGCGCACAAATATATATATATATATATATATATATATATATATATATATATATATATCGTTAATTGAATTGCTTTTATATACACAATAGCTTGTTTCTATATAATACACATTCTTATATATTTAATGACTAATTTCATAATCTCATAATTTAATTACATTATAGCACAGGCACTGCCAGCTAAAATAATTCCTGATATAATCCAAGTGATATTTTTGGCTCTCATGAAAACTGAAGTGCAATTACAAAGTACTTAAGTACAGTTCAATATCTAAAAAAGATTTTTCTATGTGTTCTGTTGGTGCGTATGAATAATGAAGCACTGATGAACTAATTGCAAAAATAAAAACGGTGTTTGAAAAGAATCAGATGTAGAAGCAAGAATGTAGACAGAAATGGTAGGGGCATATGATGTGAGTGAAGGATGAGGGTTGGGTAAAGGAGTAACAAATGATTTATTTATAAAGAATTTGGGGAAGACAATGATTGAGGAAGACTTGGTGATGGCTGAACTTTAGAAAATGGTGATAGAGTACCATAACAAGTGAAGAGATTCTATGCTAGAAAAGACCTATTCAATGCATGAAAGCATGAAAAATATGGACACAGAATTATTGTAATGGTACATGTATAAACATATATATATATATTGTTGGCACTCTGTCGCTTACGACGTCGAGGGTTCCAGTTGATCCGATCAATGGAACAGCCTGCTCGTGAAATTAACGTGCAAGTGGCTGAGCACTCCACAGACACGTGTACCCTATGAACCGTGAGTCCGCTGCCCTAACCACTGGGCCATTGCACCTCCACTTATATATATATATATATACACACACATATATACATACACAAACAAGCACTTTATTTGTGGGTTAACAAAGTTACCAATGGTTTCATTTAAAGAGGAATCTCTTAACAATTATCAAGTATGTCACATAAGAATGTTGATAACCTTGCTAATTCACAAGAATATTTATCCAGCAAAGTAGTGTTGAACTTTTAAATGTATGCATTCAGGAACATTTCTAGTTTGGTACCCAGGTGCACATCTAGTTTACCTTTGAAGGTTGGACTATAAACCATAGCCAAAGTAACTAACCCAGGAGTTGGGAAACTCCATTAGAAAAGCCTGAGGAATGTAATTCTTTGCATGTGTTACAAACATTTGCACCCACTTTCTGCTGTCAACATTTACAAAAGGTATGGCTGGTCTTACACAAGTCTGGATCACTGAAAGCAAATCATGTGTGTGAGGAATCTAACAGCTATGTGACAAGATCTACCAAGAACTTATTTTTATTTGAGAGTGTTCATGTTTTAGCATGGCTATGTGTAGATTATTTAAATCATTGTTACTTTTATAATACCAAATTTTATTCTAAACTAAATAATAAGCATGACCAACAAAATAATTTATTTAACTTCGCACTTCCAGTTAATCATTGTTTTCCTTCATATCAATTAATCTGAAAACGTCTAATACATTTCTCGCTGGAACTTCGCAAATTAGGTAATTTTAGTGTTAGTTTGCCATCAATTATAATTTATTGTTTGTCTTCAAAGTCATGTTTTTTTTTTTTAAAAAGTATTTTTCAAAAGTTCTATAACACAGATTTCAGTCATTTGGACTAATATTTCAAAAGTTCAAAAGACATTTAAAAAAATAAATATGTGCACATGTTTGTGTGTGTGTGTGTGTGTATGTGTGCGTGTGTGTGTGCATGTGTACTCTTTCTGTAAATTGAATAAAACGGGCGATAATCTTAGTAAATCAACGAGGTTTAATTAGTTAATGATAGCAATGAAAGAAACTGTAACAATGTATTCTTTCTGGTAGGTTAAATATCAAACAGAAAATAAATAAATCTTTCTTGATTCGTAAAATTTTGTGCTGTTG
>NC_142939.1:10445135-10502635 GCF_046866305.1 Octopus bimaculoides | reverse complement strand
TGTTCATAGTCACTGTTTTTCAAAGAATAAGAGAAAAAAAACATCAATGCTGCATGCATCTTATAGCTGCAAAACTTTCTGTCTAATATGTCACTGACTTTTTAAAAACTTAGTAAATATATAAAAAATGGAATCAATGGAGTAATTTAACTGTGTTACATTATCTGTGTAGCAACAACTGATAATATAAAATCTGTCTCTGAAGAGAAAGATACTGAAAGCAAGCTTATTTTGCTTCCTAGTAAAACTAACATCTATTTGCTTCGAAATGTTGCACAGCTGTGAATAAAATTGATAATAATTATTTAATTCAATAAAATAGTTAATTGCCTGAAAGTCTGGGCTATCAGAATTAATACTCATTTTATATGTCTTTTGACATGGTTACATACCGTTAGGAGACAGGCTCACTCATAAAATCTCAAATGAGTTCTGTAAATGAATTTATCAAAATTCAATGCAACTGTGACTTAATAAATTTCCCAATTCTATCCTCTCTCTAGTCTTAAGCTTGGAAAAATCTGCTGCATTATCAAGAAAGTTGTCTTTAAAGATTTTCACACCAATGTTATCATCAATGATTTTCTCCATACAGTCTTGAAATATGGAATCTGTGTTCTGCAGTTCCAGATTTGTAGCTTGTTGATTAAACAGGTTTCAGTGATATCTATAGGATTTAATTGTCTGATTTCTTTCTCTTTAAATTGCATGGAACCAAGTTATATGTGTAACTTTAAGAACTATTGGGTTTCATTTAAGGCAACAAATACAATATTCGGTATTTGGTATCAGAAGAAATTAGATATAAATGCAATTATTAATGAACTATGGCCATATTCTTTATCTGACTTATGGGCTCAGGAAACTGATACTGAATTATTTACCTACTTATATATCACAATTATAATTTCAATGTCCTTTAAATCAAAGCTGCTTATCTTCTATTTCTTACTCAATGTGAACTGGAATGGATTGTGCTTCACATTTCTCATTTGAATCCTTCAACTTAAAAATTTGCTTTAAATCATTTTATTACATGTAATGGCTAAATGGAGAAAGGTGTATGTTCCCAAGAGACAACAAGATGCTTACTAATCTGTTTGAAACTATTTGATGTCCCAACCAGGGGAAAATCTTGTAACACATCTAAGTCATGACATTTGATGTAGAACCACCATCAAATGCAAATCTCAAGTATTCAACCATCAAAAGTAATCAACATCATTTGCCTATTATTATTGTCAATTTAACTTCAGCTTCTAAATAAGTGGCTGGAAGCTGGCCTAGACTTCAACAAAGCAGCACAAATTGAATGTCATAGTATGCAACATCTGATCTTGTTGATGAGCGAGCCAAACTACTAGTTTACACAAATAAATATTCCAGCACTCTTCTTTAATTGATTCAGAATTTTGTCCCTCATCTCTTCCTCTTTTTTAACCCATTGTTTATACCATTACCATCAAGTCTGTGACCATACGAGATTAGCAAGAATAATGCCATTAATGTTTCATTTAATATTTCTTGTAGAATTTCTTTTAATTAGCATTTGTAGGTTGTCAAGCTTCAGTAAGTTTGTCACCATTAATATTTTAGGTTGTCACATAAATCTATTCATTCCATCGTCATATATCTGTAAAAAAGTAAAACATTTTCAAATTTCAAAACTGACGAAAAAAAATTGTAAAAGAAGAGAACTAACAAAAATTATAAACACTTCAAAAAAAAAAAAAATTTTCATGTTCAAATAATAGGAAATGATTTAAATAAATGGAGAACAAAAAGGAATTACAAACCTATCAAACAAGGCAATATTTTCAGGAAGAAAAAAAAAACTGAACAATAGAAAATTTTCCTTAACTTAAATGAGGAGGTATTTTTGAAGAAATGCATGGCAGTTATTTTATATTCTTTGTATATAAAAGTGCATTTGGGAGTTTATGACAACTGATGTATCAGAAGTGACATCTTTGCAGAACTGGGTTTATACATGTGTTTGTATGCATGTGTGTGTGTAGTTGTGTCCATGTGTGCGTGTATTTTTGCTTGTGTCTGCATATATATATATATATGTGTGTGTGTGTGTGTGTGTGTGTATGCATAGACCTTTGGCGATATGCTGTGCTTGAGAAGACCTGTCGAGCCAAGTGAAATTGTAGTCATGACTGATGCTGGCATCACGTAAGTGGCACGTAAAGAGCACTTTTGAGCATTGGGCTCCATGGAGACAAAGTGGCTGAGTTCCTTTTGAATGAAACCACTGCTGAGACACTTCCGAAAAAAGAAAAGCTGTTGGAAAACCGATTATAGCAGTGACTCCATCTAAGAATATCTGAAGAAGGAATTTTATTCCAAAATATCATCAGACTATGGATGACTAAATTACAACAGGTATATAGTCCATTGTTTGTATTATAGTGCATTGGTGTACCATTCAAAACTTTTTATTCTTCACAAAAAACATAAAAATAAACAAGCTTTTGATGGTTTTATAGATATTTCAAAATTATGAAGCTCTGATGCTAAGTGTTTCCATTATTTTGTCCAACCCCTGTATATATAGTTAAATAAGATTTGGTAAAGCCTGTATACAGTTATTGGCAACCAGATGTAATCATATAACAGAAATGCTCTTGATACTTGATCTACAACAGGAATTCCGAAGAGTCCATACATTTATATAAATAGATAAACAATAGAAAATAGATTAAATGACATTCTTTATTTCAAATCAATTATTGTGATTTAAATTGCAGTCATTTAAAATCAGTTGGAGTGATTTTGAATAAGGAATGTCATTTGCTCCTTTTCCTACTATTATTTATTTATCTATATATCTACATGTATGTGTCTGTGTGTGCATGTGTGTGTGTGTGTGTGTGTGCATGTGCACATACACATATAGATATATATATTCTTTATTTGTGGATTAACAATGATATCAATGGTTTCATGCAGAAGCTTTACAATTTTTCAAGTGTTCCTCTTAAGAATGTAGGTAATTTGCCTCCATATTGGATGATATATATGTATATGTTGTTTGTAGAAAACATAAATCCAGAGAAGAAGCATATACATACATATATGTGTATGTCTATATATGTGAAATATGATCTTTGAACTTTGAGCCTCACAGAGGCAATGACTAGTGACTGAAACCTTTGGTGATGCACTGTGCTTGAGAGGACCCAGCAAGCCAAGCAAAGTGACAGTCATGGCAGATACCAGTGTCGTGCCAAATTGACACCCATGCCTGTGGCATGTAAACGCACCCTGGCATCATGCAAATGGCACCCATGCCGGTGGCATGTAAAAGCACCCATTGCACTCTTGGAGTGGTTGGTATTAGGAAGGCCATCCAGCCATAAAATACCATGCTAAATCAGACTGGAGTCTGCTGCAGCATTCCAGCATCCCAGCCAAGTCAAACCGTCCAACCTATGCCAGAATGGACAATGGACGTTAAATGATGATGAAGATGATGATGATGATATAAATTCATGTCAGACAGGACCTTGATGACTGCCATGAGGCAGGAAAGTCCTTATATATTTTATACTCTATATTTAATACTCAATATTTCATATATTCAATAAGACATTCAATACTTCATTTCATTTTACTATTTATATTATATATTCCATATTCTATATCCCACATTAATTTTATAAGAATATAAATAAAATATTAAAAACAGACAGTCGGAACTCTTTTAAATAATATATATATATATATATATATATATATATACACATCATGCTGATATATATATATATATATATGTATGTATGCATGTATATGGAGATAGGTAGGGAGGTATACATACACACACACAAATAATTATATATGTGTATATATATATATATATATATATATATATATATATATATATATATATATATATATGTATGTATGTATGTATGTATGTGTATGGGTGCAGCTTCATTTTCTTCACATCTGCTTCTGCATACAAGCATGGGTTAGATGGAATGTTATTTAAGGCAGGATCTCACAACTGAAATCTCTTTCTGTCTCAAATCCTCTCTTGCTCACCTGCATATGTTTACATATATGTGTATATATATTTAAGGATTTGTGTGTGTGTGTGTGTGTGTGTGTGTGTGTGTGTGTGTGTGTAAGCAATATCAGAAATACATACATACGGTATGCATTTTGCCAGGCTACAATTTTTTTATCAATACACCTGGTGTAAAAACACCTAGAAGTCATAGACAAGTGAGACAACTCACACCAGGTCCTGCAGCAGGACCGGTGTTATAGACATTAATATTTCAGCATTTTTGTGACTTATTTGTGACAAAATGGTGTGAGAACCATACGCTGGTATGTCCCATCGTTTCTGAGGAAACAGACACGCACAAGGTATGTATATAGCTAGTTTCTGGCCAGAGTGTGATTTATAGGTACGAGAGAAAATTTTCTCATCAACAAGCCTGTGAAACATGGGGACATAGCAGCATATAGTTCTCACACCATTTTGCATATTGTCATAGTGAACATTTTAGCTTATGCCTGGCCTCATTTTGGGTATGTGGTATTGATAAGATGAAACACTAATGTCTACCACACCTCTAATGGAATCTGGTGTGAGTTGTCTTACTTGTCTATGACTTGTAAGTACTTTTACACCAGGCATATTGACAAGAAAATTTTCTCTCATGCCTATTAATTACAGCCTGCTTATGAACTGGCAAAACATACCATGTGTATGTGTGTTTGATATTATCTATATTCCTCAGGTTGCTTCTCATTGATATTTAAATATATATAAAGAGATAGATACATTTCTTTTATTAGCCACACAGGGCTCAACGAAGATGGGACAAATACAATGTAGAGCTTTTCTTTTTGGGAGGGGGAAGGAAGGACAAAAAAAAAAAAAAAAAAAAAAAAAAAAAAATTGGTGGTGTCGATCAAAAGGGATCGTAGGAAGGGAAAAAGGGGCAGTTCGATCAAAAGGGATCGAAAAAAAAAGAAAAGGAAAGGCCGATCAATAGGGATCGTGTATCACACAGTAATGTTCTCGTGTAAAAAGAGGGGAGGACAGTTTAGGTTTAGCCGTGGAAGGAAAAGCCCACGGAAAAGACCACGGTAACCTTGGTCAATATTCTCATTGAAGAAACTATAACAGTAAGTGACTCTCTTTTGCCTTTTTGTTTTATTTTTTAAAGAGATAGATAGATAGATAGATGGATGGATGGATATAGCTATAGATACACATATGTGTATATATATACACATGTATGTACATACACACACACATGTATATTTATATTGGAGGTGGGAGTAGCATGTATGGATGTATAGCTTGTTATTTATTATCTATAATGTTTACAAACAAGCACACATTATTTCAATACAGCCATGTTTTGCCTATTTTATTAATAAACCTAATATTTATACAAGTAACATTGAGAAACAACAAAATTTAAAATAGGTTGATAACCTTGGATTTTTACCTATAAGGTTCAACAATGCACTTAGAAACATTTCATACATCTAAGTGATTGAGAAATATGTTTGCCATAAATAAATAATTTTTTTCCCATTTTTTAGAAAGATAGACAATAGAATTTTAATTTCAGATTAAAACAAGAGACGTATTGTAATTATATAATAAAATGAAATATATTCATAAATTCTAAATTAGTAAGTATCTTAAGGTTTTAATTATATCTCATCACGTAAAAGCACCTACTACACTCTCTGAGTGGTTGGTGTTAGGAAGGGCATCCAGCTGTAGAAACTCTGCCAAATTTAGATTGGAGCCTGGTGTTGCCATCCGGTTTCACCAGTCCTCAGTCAAGTCATCCAACCCATGCTAGCATGGAAAGCGGACGTTAAACGATGATGATGATGATGTATTATGAATTGACGGTTTCAGTTCTTTGTTCATTGTCACTGATATTTTATTTTAAATTCTGAAGAAGCTATAAAATTTTAGCAGTACTTGTCAAAAGTGCATATTGTTAATTACCACAATATGTGATTGTAAATGATGCAGAAGGCCAGGAATTTTGTGGACTGAGTTAAGTCAATTATATTAATGTCATAAAAAAAAAAAAGAAATGTAATATTAAACTAAAGGATTACTCGTACTCTTTTACTTGTTTCAGTCATTTGACTGCGGCCATGCTGGAGCACCGCCTTTAGTTGAGCAAATCGACCCCAGGACTTATTCTTTGTAAGCCTAGTACTTGTTCTATCGGTCTCTTTTGCCGAACCGATAAGTTATGGGGATGTAAACTCACCAGTAACAGTTGTGAAGCGATGTTGGGGGGGACAAACACAGACACACAAACACACACATATATATATACACACATGCGATGGGCTTCTTTCAGTTTCTGTCTACCAAATCCACTCACAAGACTTTGTTCGGCCCGAGACTATAGTAGAAGACACTTGCCCAAGGTGCCATGCAGTGGGACTGAACCCGGAACCATGTGGTTAGTAAGCAAGTTACTTACCACACAGCCACTCCTGCACCTTACTCAATATCTTTTAGAAAAGTATTAGCATTTTAAAATTTTACAAGGACAAAGGTTAACTGTGACTTTGAAGTTTGAACTTGTTTGCCTTCAACAAACTGTTGATTACTGTATTTGCTGGCATGCAAGTCAATGCAGTACATAATGTAATGATGCAGTGCAACCATGCAAACATTGTCGGTATCTTTCCAAATGCTTCTGCATTTCACAAGGAAATGTCAGTGCTCTGAAGTCATTTTGGTGTATCAGTCAACCTACTCTTTTTTTGGCAGTAAATTTTGGTCTGAAAATTTACACTTATATGCCAGAAAATATGGTAAATCAATCCCAGGATTTAAAGGATACTTTATTGTATCAACCTTAAGAGGATGAAAGGCAAAGTTGTCCTCAACAGGATTTAAACTCGAAATGTAAAGAACCAGCATTTTGTCCAACACACTAATACTTCTGCCATTCTACTGCTTTTATAATTGTTTCTGACATAGAGACAGGGCCTCAAAGTTTGTCAGGAGAGAGTTAACCGATTTTATCAGAGAATTTGAACTAAGAATGTAAAGAAGCTAGAACAAATACTGCAAGGTATTTTATGTGTTATAATCCTTAAAATGTTGGATTGTTATAACGCCCACTTAGATATATTGTATACTTAGTAAAACCAGTAAAGGCACAACTATCTCTGACTGCCTACTACATACTCCCCCCACTTCTGCCTCATACTCTCCTATTTATAGTGACCAACTCATACCACTTGTCACATGGGAAGGGTGTACCATTATTTCTATCATCCCTATGAAAATTTGATGCCGTAACAATTCTGCCAATGCTATGAATACCACAATAATATTAATCTTTTGGAAGAAAATACCACAAATGCTTCTATACAGATAAGATGCAGGCACTTTTACTTTATCAAAAAAACAAATGAAAGATGTAAAAAAAGAGGGTGCTATTTTTCTATAAAAAAAATTATATAAAGCTATTGGATGATTAAATACATAGGAAAGAATTTATATTCCTGAAGATATAGTACTGATGTAAAAATCTATGCATTGTAAGAGTTTTGAAAGTTCTTACTTTTATGCAAATTTAGTGCTCATCTCATTTGCATCACTGTTCATTATTAAACACAAATAACTAAACAAAAACATCATAATTCAAGAATAAATTTAGACTTTATGTAAGAGAATAATCGATTAATAAACCAGCATTTGTGTTTTGGGTAGTAATCTGCCTTGGAGATCCTCATGGCAACTTCTATACATCATCAATTATGTTCCTGGGAGATTTTTCTAAAACTGCAAATACAATTGTCTTTCTCTTTTAAATTTTCAAATTTCAGTTATTCTATGAGTTAGTTGGGTTAATTTTCACTTTTATTTTCTTATTTCTCAGTTTGGTAGTTTTTCTATTAGAGTTTTTGTGAGTTTTGTTTTAAATAAAGAGAATGGCATAATATTCTTTGTTTGTTTCAGGCTCTTTTTTAAGGATGCATATGTGCTGTATGTATTCTGATTTTTGACTTGATGTATTGTGTCCTTCTATAAAAAAAGAGATAACTAAGAGAGCTTGGCAACAGGGAAGGTATCCAGCCAAAATCATTGCCTCTGCAAAAGTGTCCAACCAATACTTGCGTGTAAAAGGAGGTGTACATTTCAGCTGATGATGATGATGATGATGATGATGACGATGATAAAGATGACAATGATGATAGGGATGATGACAGTGGTGGTTGTCGTAGTGGTGATGGTCATCTTCATCATCAGTCTTCATTGTTTTTGTTATGGTCATGGTAGTGGTTGTAGTAGTGGTGGTGATGATAGGAGCAACAGTTAATTCTTCTAAATTTTCTGTCCCCCTTTAATGCATTTGGCAAAATCTCTTCTTGTCTAAAACTGATGATGTCACCAGATTCTCTTTTATCTCTTCCTTTTGCTCTCTCTCTCTCTCCCTCTCTCTCTCTCTCTCTCTCTCTCTCTCTCTCTCTCTCTCTCTCTCTCTCTCTCTCAAGGTATCTTATAGTGCAAGGTAACCCCTTGTGGTCAACATAGTAAAATGATAAAACAATCACGCTGGACATTTTTATCAATTCCTGGCCAAAACTCAGATTGTACACATTTTATGAATCAACCACTAAATACGGTCCCTACATACATTTTATGACACTCATCAATGTAGTTTTCATTGTATATCTGTTTTTCTATGCTTGCCATAGGATGTGTAGGATTTCTCCAGTACAGAATCTCTTCCCTTATCTCCATCATCTTATAATCAACTTCCATTATTTCTGCCCTTGTTTTCTTTAGTCTTCCTTTACATCAGGTCCCTTGAATAGTGGATCCCTCTGCTGAGTCTAAATGGCCAGCCTTTCTCCTTTCTATGTATTGTCTCCCTTCATCAACCTCTCATAGTAGCATTTCCAAGCCTTTCATCTACAACATCAATGAGAATGAGTGCACTATTGTCCCTTGGGACACACTTTTCTCCATTAACAACTTGATCCACACTGACATACTGCTTTGCAATTTAGAACATCTCAGACCTCTCATCCTTTCATATGGAAACATTGCCAAACCTCTTGTTCCAATCACATGTCTGAACTTTGACTTGCTGCAAGTTGTCTTCTTATCGAAATTCCTTGTTATATTCTAAGACATGGGCCCTCTTTCTCCTTCTCATCTTCATTTTCATCATACACATCACCAAGAATCTCTCTGAACTTCATGCTTAGAAGCGGAATCTTTCAGTTTCTACACTTTCCTTCTCTAAATGTTCTTGTTTCACTTAGTCTTCCCTTACTCTAATCTATGTTGAGTGATACACTTACCACTAATCTATGCTGAGTGATACATTCTTCACCAGTGAAAGACTTACTATTCTCAATCCCATTTTATCCCATTTCTTGGTGAGTGCGAAGTCTAACTCACTTAAGTGCTTGTTTGCTTGAGTAGGAATTGATCAGATGGCAGACCTGTTTCTTAAAGTTAGTGTTACACAAGATTGGATATTTATGCCACAGAACTCTAAAGACCTTGATCTCACTTCATTTTTTATACTATATCAATAATTTATAGCCTATATGCACATCCAAGTAAACATCCTTTATATTCATTAATTAAAGTTTCCAGCCATGATATCAAGGTCATTTTTATTTATTGTCAAAGTGGTTTATAAGTTAGAAACAATCTGTTAGCTCATCTATCAGTCCTTCCTGTGCAGCGGCTGGAAACAATTTTGCTATTACGTTGCCTATGACAACACTTTTTTGTCATCAATTAAGAATAATTGTTATAACCAAATAGGTTGTATTTGTAGCTTTGAATGGTCAAATCCATTGTTCAAGTCCATTAATGTAATCCAACAACAAAATGTTTATGAAAATAAAAGTGTAACCACATGCATCCACTCACTTTTACTGGCCTTAACCAACTGAATAACCAAATAAAAGTGTAGTTACCTGCAAGATATATAAGGCAATGTAAAACTTCTCAACACAGAAATGGCAGCCATGTTAAACAGTCTTCATCACATGATCACTAGGTGGGTCACATGACACTGTCGTGCAAAAGCATGCAACAGTACAGTAATTATTCTGTTACATGCTCTGTCTATCTCATTTCCTTTATATATATATCCATTTCTCTGCCAAAAAAGAAGTCTATTCCACCTACCTCCAGCACAACTGTATCTTTCAGAAGAATCTAATTGTTATAATACAGACATTTTATACGTTTATGAATAAATTACTAAAGCATAGACAATACATATTTTATATAGTCTACCACAAACATGTAGACAGTATATAGATAAGATACATTATATATCACATTATCAGTTATTAAAATACAAGCAATGCATTTTTTATGAGTCTGTTACTATATTAAAAACAGTATACGTTTTAAAGTGCTATAGACATTATTTTTTAATTGTTTCTTCATTTAGATGCCAATCTAATACCTTGTGGTTTTTGTTCTAATTCTCTGTACCCTGAGTTCAAATTTAACTTAGGTCAACTTTGTCATTCATCCTTTCAGGACCAACGAAAATAAAATAGCACCTTGGATGCCTTTAGTGATTTTTACTCTGTTGCAAGCATTCAGTGGAAGAATACATTCCTCCCTGCCTCCTTCTAGTCTCAAACGCCCTAGAATGGTTATTGGCACTACTTTCCTTCTTCATCAAAAGATGGAAAAAAAAAGTAGGAATCTCTCACATTAGTGCAAGGACTTAAATCTGTAGGATAGGAACGCTCTCCAGTGAATTTAGCCTCTTAGTATTACTGATGTTTACTGCATAACTCATAGAGCTATTGAGTCAACAAACAAATCTCTCTATGGTCACATGATAGCATGATCACATGACCCTCAATAAACTGGAAATAGTTCTCTCTCAGTTCTTACTTCTTCCCATCTTCTTCATCCACTTATTTCTGGGATGGTGGTAGGGGCAGAGCCTTCAAGTATGCCTTCCATCAGGGCCTGTCAGAAACAACTCTCTCCAAATGACCCAGCTGGATCCCCAGGCTGCATACATTCTCACTATACCATTGACCTCACATGTTCCCTTTATTACTGAGTTTCTGGGATTTTAGCTGGATTAAGAAATTTTGTCTTAGTTGTTCAGAATTCCTGTAGCATCCCTAGACTTTAGTGTCTAAAACAGTCAAATCACATAGTTTGTCTGGTGCATCACAACAACTTTCATCATAAGTCAGCTCAATGAGTGCTGACCTTAAGCTGAACAACAACAATAAAACAACACCCCTCACAGACAGAGATTCAACATAAAAGAAATCAAATGAATCAATATTTAAATTCACAAAGTAAATTAATGAATCTAAATTTTAACAGACATTCCAATTTGTTCAGAAATATCATCATCACTGTTATCATCATTGTCATCATCATAATCATCATCGTCGTTGTCATCATCATAATCATCATCGTCGTTGTCATCATCATCATCATCGTCGTTGTCATCATCATCATGATGATCATCACCAAAGTTCAAGGTTGTTCTTTTTTTGTTAGTCAAGAGGGAAGATGGTGCCCATGACTATTTAGAAGGTTTTGAGATTGGTTGGAAGTGTTCTTAAGCCAGACACCTGGCTCAAATGCTTGCAAGGCAGTGGAGTCTACTGCAGATATCCAAAGGACCAGTTTGTTGTGCTAAATCAGGTGGGTAATGAAGTTTATTTGCTATAATAGGCAATGACAGGATTTGAACTCAGAATGCAAAGAGCTTGAACAAACACTGCAAGTCATCTGGTCTGATGTTCTTTACAATACTGCCAATCCATTACATTAGATTGGTACTTTCCATATTTTGATCTTCAAAGAATAAAAAGCAATATTGTCTGCAGTAGGGTTTGAACTCATGCCATGGTGAATTAAAGCAAATATTATAACGCTGTCTGTCCAATACTCTACCAACTCTTCAAGTGTGCCACTTGTACTAATGGTCAGTGTTTGGTGGTGAATTGTGTGTGTAACCTATTTGCAGCCAGGTGGATTGATTTGGTTAAAGTTAATTGTTTCAGCCGCGTACACATTACTGTGATAGTATATGAACTACTGACCATTCATTCATCTATTGAACTACTGACCAGCAGCTCAATCCATAATTGATTAAATCAACTGCAATTGTTATGAATGCTGGAACTGAGATGAATGATAGAAAATGAAGCAAAGGCACTTTTATGGCTCTTCTATTACCGATTATGAATAAATCCATGTATCACAAGGCCAAAATTAAAATGTTCCATAAGCCTAATCATAATGGTCATCTCTAGATTATGTATCATCATTCAATTCAATTTTACTTCACTCACTCACTTGTTTTTGCTATTTCAAGGTTTATTTATGGCTAATGCCTCACTGACTCAGGTTGTTAAGAAGGACAATGGAACTGTAAAATTAGCCATGCTTGGGTAATCTTTATTTCACTGAAATGGTCTCTGTCATCCCCATAAACTTGGAAAATGGATATTAAATGGGAACACTACTGTTGCAAATTATTAATGAGGGACTTTCTATCAACTGTGGTTCTTGCAGCAATATGTCTCCTCCTTCTCGGTTTAAATTCTTCTTCTTATAGTCCCTTATCTGCTGTAAGTCTTGTGGAAAGAGGAAATAGAACAATAGAAAATAGATTAATCTGTATTATTAATAAAACATATCATTAAAAAGCTTTATCCAAACACTGTTAGCTTTGACATACAAATAAATACATCTGAATAGTTTCAGAAACGAAGAACAAAACATAAATAAAGAAGTCTGTTTAGTCATAGAAACATTTATTTTATTCAATTATTATATTAATTTCCTATCACAAAATTTTCTTACAATTCCTCAAGGGTTTCAAACCTAACAACATTTTTACAAAAACCAATAGCCACATACATGATTATATGACTAACAAGTTTACTTTGCAGCCCTGTCGGTTTAGGTTCAGTTCCAAAGTGTGGCACTCTGGGCAAATTTATTTTACAAAAGCTTTGCGTTTACTAAAGCCTGGTGAATGTATTTGGTTGGCAAGCCTGTCAATCATCATTATCATCATCATTTAACATCCACTTTCCATGCTAGCATGGGTTGGACGATTTGACTGAGGACTGGTAAACCAGATGGCTACACCAGGCTCCAATCTGATTTGGCAGAGTTTCTACAGCTGGATGCCCTTCCTAATGCCAACCACTCCGAGAGTGTAGTGGGTACTTTTACGTACCACCGGCATGAAGGCCAGTCAGGTGGTACTGGCAACAGCCACGCTCAAAATGGTGTATTTTACGTGCCACCTGCACAGGAGCCAGTCCAGCGGCACTGGCAACGACCTCGCTCAAATGTCTTTTCACATGCCACCGGCACAAGTGACAGGAAGGCGACGCTGGTAACGATCACGCTCAAATGGTACTATTTACATGCCATTGGCACGGAAGCCAGACAGCTGCTCTGGCAACGATCATGATTTCACTTTCACAGGTGCCATCACGATTTCACTTTCACTTGCCCGAACAGGTCTTCGCAAGCCGAGTTTAGTGTCCAATGAAGGAGGTGTTGGCATGGGTGCCAGTCGTCGAATTTAGTTCGATTTCTTTATACTATTGTTATTTATTACCAATGTTTTCAAGGATTAAAATATATAATAAATGTGCATATGTTTCTATATATGCTCAGTGTCAAACAGAACATAGCTGCCTCTTCGTTTTTGTATAGTTGGTTGCCAAAATATATTCTACACAGGAGAAATGACATTTGGGACACTCACAAAGTGATTGACAAATGATCTCCCTTCAGAATCTTCTAAAGGACAAAGTTTTATATCATTTTATATACAGCCTGACACCTGGAATGAGCAATACCAACCGACAAATTTAATCCAAGGTAGCAAGCTGGCAGGATTGTTAGCATATTGGACAAAATGCTTAGTCACATTTCATCCATCTCCACATTCTGAGTTCAAATTCCATTAAGGCCAAATTTTGCCTTTCGTCCTTTTTGCAGTTGATAAAAATAAGTACCAGTTGACCACTGAGGTCAATGTAATCGCTTTACCCCTTTCCTCTGAAATAACTGGCCTTGTGCCAAAATTTGAAACCTATATTTATTTAATCCAAACAAACTGAACAAAACAAATGTAAAAAGGAACAAAGCAAAGATGGTGTAGCTTTTAAGTGATAAGTCTCATCTAGGGCCTTGCAAAAAGCCTTTTCCTCTGTTAGTGTTGCAATCATAATTTAAAAACAAACTGAACTGTATTTCTTGTTTTTTATTCTTCAGTTGCTTCTAATCACATGTGGTTGTTGTCAGTGTATCGAATAATAACCTCTACTTCAGTGAAGCTATTTAGCATTCAAATTACTGAATTCATGCACCATAAACATATTACTGTTTGTTTCAATCAGCCATAAGTAAGCTTATTAAATAAATTACATTTAATAAATTCACCATATGTCTCACAAAATCTTACTGGAAATCAGGATTTTTTAGATTTAATTATTTTATCACTTTTGTATGTGTTTGTCAACCTATTCATGATTATTAAAGGCAATTGGCCAGTAAGCTTTCAGAATTGTTTGCATATCAGAAGAAATTTTTTGCAGTATTTTTCCAGCACTTTAAGTTTTGAGTTCAAATCCCCACCAAGATCAGCTTTACCTTTCATCTTTTCAGGGCCAATAAATTAAAGTATTAGAGTTAATGAATATTGACTAATTCTCACCCCTCATGCTCTTGTAGAATCATTAAAGTATCAGAAACATGCATAACAGTATTTCTTGTGGCTCTTTACATTCTGAGTTCAAATCCCACCAAGGTTCACTTTAACTTTCATCCTTTAGGGCTTAATAAAATAAAGTACCAATCAAGTACTGTGGTTGAAGGAATCAATTATCTTGCACCTCTCAAAATTACTTGCCTTGTGCCTAAATCCCAAGTAATTATTATTATCATTAATATTATTATTATTATTGAGTGAGTGAGTAATGCATGTCATCAAAGTGACACTGGGGTACAAATATACAAAGCCCAAATAAACCCATTGTGGTTACCCATTTGCTTAGGGCACGCCAGGAACATGCATCACAAGCGACTGACTATGAATCAAATAGCCAATGTTATCAGCATATCCAATGATGAAGATTTCTGCTCAGTGAGAGCGATATCTTCTGGCGTCTGATCAAAAGTGCACCAAGCTGATCACATCACAGGAAAATCCGACATTGTTTGAGGCAGAGTCTGTTGATTTCCTTGAACATTTCCTAACCCAGGGTGAATGTTAGCTTCATCATTTTGAGCCAGAGACAAAGAGACAGTCCATGCAGTGGAAGCATTCCTCCTTACCTGCTCTAAAGAAGACAAAGGTCATTTTATCATTTCATCTGCAGGGAAAATGATGGCCTCAGTTATTGGGGATGCAAAAAGCATTGTATTTATCAATTATCTACAAAAGTACTATACCATCAATGGAGCGTACTATGTGGACTTGCTTCAAGCCAAAATGGCCAGGAAAACTGACAGAAGAGATTTTGTTTCATCAGGACAATACTCCAGCAAACAAGTCCTTGGTTTCAATAGAGATTGTGTGTGACTGTAGCTTTGAGATGGTTGACCAGCCTCCCAATTCTCTTGATTTGGTCCCATTTAATTATCATCTGTTTGCCAACATGAAAAAAAACACTAAACTGGGAACCAGTATCACAGTGATGATCACATCATATCTGCTGCTGATGACTTTTTTGACCAACAGGATGGCAGCTTCTTTACCAAAGTGATCCAAGCACAGCAACACTGATGGAAGAAGTGTGCCAACCACAAGAGAGACTATGTTGAAAAATGAACCTCATTTAGTCACATTTCATGAGCGTGTCTTGGTCAGCCTATGAACTTTTCAGTCGACCTTCATATATCGTTTGAAATACTTTTTCTATTAATTATTCATTAAAATGTTCATTTTTATTCATGCAGCTTTGTATTTTTAGTTTGTGTTGGCAGTGATAAATGTAGGGGTGTTGAAGTTTATGTGCATGACTTGTGTTTTTGAGGTATTAACAATAAGGTCTATCTGCTTTACATAATTATTCAACTCATTGGTTTTCTCTTGTAGATGATCTCTCTTTGAATAGAGAGCTGCAAGGTCATTCACATAACCAAGATTTTGTAAATTAATAATGATGAAGGCCACAAGGTTAAAATTTAACCAAACACACTACTTAACTTCATATGAATGTATATTAATACATCTAACATCATTATTTATTATGGATGTTAAAGAAAGGTATTGAAGTATTTAATTCAATCCTTTTATGCTTTGAGTTCAAATCTCACCAGGAGAAGAATTTGCCTTACATCCATCGAGAATCAATATAAGTTTTATCAATTATCTGTCAGTACATAATTCAATTATCTCTACTTCCCAACCTGTAGCCTAATATCATATATATATAAAAGATATCAGTATCATGAATATTAATGTGTTAAGCTATTTACTTAACATTTGTGTACATCAAGCTGGAATGATGTAAAGTAATTAATTTTATTTCAAAATCTTATTTAAAATACAGTTTAGAAAAAAATAAATAAATAAAACTTTCATTCAAATAAAAAAAATCATAGAGATTGAGGCTAGAAAAGAAAAATCTGATAACTAGATTATAAAAGAATATTCTGCTTGGATCAGATTTGTATAACTGTGGATTAACAATGTTTGCATTGGAAATCAGTTGTGTTAGTACGGTTACTGTGTAGCTTTAAGAATTAAAAAAAAGGTTGAGAACACTTAGTATGCAGTATTAGAGGTACTGTCATAATTTTAAAAACCCTTATCAACAGAGTTACCAGAACGAGGATTGGAGAGGATACATTAAATAACCAATCAGTTTGCACATTTTTTTTAACCTATTATGGCATGACATGTTTTAAGATTTAGATTTTAAGACTGACTACCTTAGATAAAGACAAGTTGGCTCAGCCAAAGTACTGATCAAAAGCATAAGCACAAAAGAAAACAAAACTTCCTCTCAATAAGCAGAATCTACTACAGCTTTGAAGGCACTGTTCTTGTTTTTATTGCTGTTGTTGTTGGTGTTCATGTTCTTGTTATTATTCATGCTAATTGATTGAAAGCATTTTTTACTTCTTTCTCTTTGCATTACCGAATGAAATTTTCATTGGAGTACTAGCTAAAACAGGATTATAATTACCCAAAAAAGGCTTGCCCACCAAATCCAAGAATACACATGAAGAAAAATTTGTTTTTGCTCTTAATTTTATTTACTTAAGCATGCTGGTCACAATTTCACATTCAAATGGCTATACAAGTCAAAATAGTGTACTAAGAAATGATGTAGAACAAAAAGGAGAAAAACATAAATGTTTCGAGGAACAATTAATGGAAAAAATTATTTCAAAGAGTCAAACAAATACTTTTGAAGATAATAATAGCAACAGCAACACTTGTACAGAGTCAGGCATTTTAAATCACTCATATTGTGGTTATTTTAAAGCTAATCTTGACTTGGTTGTAGCACAAAATTTTTAGATTTAACACAATTTCCAGGTAAAAAGTAAGTTCACTTTTTTATATCTTGCTAAATTTCCCTCCTCCCTCTTATATTAAACTGTTTTGTTAATTGTATTACGTATTGCCTTCCATATATCAATATTTTGAATGTCGACTCTTCTGCATTTGCATATACCTATTGTGTTGACAGAAAAGTAAAGTAACTACGATATTCTTTGACCAGACGAGCTGGATTTTTACCTGAGTTAATTTAAAATTATACAACTTCATTATATAATCTACATTATATACATGTAAAATAGACATGTAAAATAATTTATTGTATATTTATTTATTTATTTATTTATCATACACTAAAATAACGTTTTTATATGATAAAGGCTGCAAAATGATTGTAGTTATGAGGGTGTCAATTGGTGAAATAAATTTTTTTCATTTTATATCTACTCTCTTTATATTTTATATACACACATATATATAAACGTGAATGCTTTGCAAAATAAAATTCAGTTATATTTTTGAAGTTCTGATTAAGCTATAGGGTGATACTCAAGCACTCCGCTATGAATACATTGCACCCTAAAGCAGAAACAGCTGTAAGCTAATTAAGTTCATGGCATAATTTCTTATACTCTTGTCATTTCAATTTCTTATTACTACTCTATACTCAGCTGATGGTTTGTTCTGAAGCATGTATACTGAGTTCTAACACCAGGTTATGCATAAGCAAAATAATAAAATATATATGTATATATATATATTTACTGCAGGCCACCATATAACTCCTGTTCATCAACCTCACTAAATAATTTTATATTTCTCCTTTCATCCTTTTGGGGTCCAAAAAATAGGTACCTGTTGTGTACTTGGGTCGATCTGATTGGCTGGCCCCCTCCCCAAAAATTTCGGGCGTTATGCTTAGAGTAAAAAAGAATAATTCTATTTTTCTTTCTGCATTTCACAGTACCACCTGATTGGCACTCGTGCCAGTGGAATGTTAAAAGCACATCTGAACATGATCATTGCCAGGGCCACAAATTGGCTCCCGTTCTGGTGGTACGTAAAAAGCACCATTCGAGCGTGATCGTTGCCAGCATTGCCTTACTGGCACATGTGCCAGGGGCACATGAAAAACCACATTCAAGTGTGGTCATTGTCAGTGCTGCCAGACTGGCTCCCATGCAGGTAGCACATAAAAAACACCTTTTGAGTGTGGTTATTGCTAGAACCACCTGACTGGCCCTCATGCTCATGGCACATAAAAAGCACCCACTACACTCTTGGAGTGGTTGGCATTAGGAAGGGCATCCAGCTGTAGAAACTTTGCCAGATCAGGTTGAGCCTGGTGCAGCCTTCTGGCTCACCAGTCCTCAATCAAACCGTCCAACACATGCCAGAATGGAAAGCAGACATTAAACGCAGACGATGATGACGTTGATTGAAATTGATGCAATGCATCTATAATAACTGTTTAACAGAATATGTATTTGTAGCCTAATAGACTATAGAACATTTGTGTTCTGATGGAAACTACAACCAAATTATATCCAAGCATAGGAATACTTCCTCACTGGAGAAAAAGTGCAACTATAATTTTAAAACGTGATTTACATTGTCCAACGTTCGTATAACATATCAAACATATCCACTTATTAGAGAATTGAGAGAAACATCAAAGGTTTCTGGCAGGCACGGTTTTTGAGAGGATCTTAGTTTATTTATGATTTTATTTGATTACTATTATCTCTTTCTTAATCACCAACACTCACTTGTTGGTAGGAATCAACTAAACTAAACTATTTCCTTACATAAAGGAGATTCCTGTCTTTTGTTTTATTTTCCTCCTTCTTTAACAAATCACAGACGGGTTTTGGGAGTTGTTTTGTTTTTGTTTTTTGGTTTTTTAAGAAGATATAATAGATTATGTCTTATTTTCATCTTAGACATTTCCTGCATATTCTATTTGTAATCTTGTCACATATGTTTGCAATTTTACTGTAAATATAAGTTCCAACAAGAATTTATCTATACAATATAATTTTCTTTGTGGAACATTCTGCCATATTTTCACAGTTCTTCTACTAACAATGTTACAACACTAAGAGTATAAACTTGAAACTTAATATAAATATCAAGGAAAAGACTTACTAAGATAAGTCTCACTGTTACTATATTATTGCTTGGGAGATATATTTCTTTGGTAATTTTACTGTTTTTTTCTGCATTAGTTCTATATATATTTTTTACCTTTTTTGTTTCCTTTCTGGTTCTTACATTTAGTACTCTAACAGTAGAACGTACAATTTATTTACATTTTGTAGGAAAATAATAACATCAACATTTGCAAATACAATCTTATTTGTATGATTACTAAATAAATAAACAATGTAAACATGGCACCATTTCTGAATATCATTCCAGGTAAACATACCATAACAAAACTTCAAATTCCTTAAAGCTACATGTTTATATTCTGTTGATTTATCAAATTTAGATACATTATAACCCATGTAGCAAAAAACCTTATCTGAAGAACATTTATATGGAATATTTTTCATCAAAGGAGCAGCCAAGAAAGACATTTCGAATTATAACTGACTTCATTTAATTTGGTCAACTGAATTTACATTTGTCTGTATTATATTTTGTTTTCTTTCACTTTTTTCTTAGGTTGTTACCAAAACCTTTACTAACAACACACTTAGGTTTCAAAACCTCAGCTTCATTCCTAATATTCCTCTAATTAAATTTATATCCATTTTACTGAAACGGAAATGATATTATATCGCTGAATTTTCTGCGCCCTATTAATGGAATTCAATGCCGTTCCCTTGATGTTGTATTATTGTGCTATGTAGATTGAAAATTGTAAACTGTTAGATTTCAGCCAGCTGTTTTGTTGTTTTTCAAGGACTTTGATGATGAAGTAAAGCATCAAAAAGTTCTTAATGTTTAAAAAAACCAATATACAGTACTCGTTCATATTCTATGACTGAAAGTAAAGTCTTCAACATTATTCTGATAAATGTAATGAGGTTACAATTATGCTTAGATAATAACGATTTTTTATTACTTGCCATCAAAGTCCTTTTTAATTTTTGTTTATTGTTTCATAGATAACTTGTTTATTCATCCCTTTGATGGCAGCAGTGCAGTAAAATAGATAGTAATTTTTTTTGGCTTGCATTTAACTCTTTCATCAGCATGAACAGAAGAAAAAACTGGATCCCACAGGTTAAATCAATGACTCAATAAGACTGATCACCCATTCATGGATATTTCTGATCATAAAAAGGAGAAACACACCTGTCAGTTTAGAGATGATGAAGGTAAGAATGATAGACTAGTCATAGGCAAGATAACAAATTATAGCAAGCAGAACAACAAGAGTCACAACAACATCATCATCATCAACGACAACAACAATAATAAGGGCTGCTGTCAGAATTTCTAGCATGCTGAGCAAAATGCTTAGCAGCATTCCATCCATCTTTACATTCTGAGTTCTAATGATGCTGGGTCAAGAAGAAAAAAAATGAACATTTGAATGAATTGTTAATGCATAAAAATATTCCAAGCAGTCTAACAAGTAAATTTGAAGACAGGAATAATAAAAAGAACAGCAAAACCAGTGTCAACAATTGCACTCAGAAACAACCACCTAAGGAATCAGTAAGATGTCATTCTGGAGCCTGTTTCAACCATACTGTCGTCTCCTCCTCCTCCTCCTCCTACTACTACTACTACTACTACTACTACTACTACTACTACTACTACTACTACTACTACCTTTGTTTCCTAGAGCTGGCTAGTCATATGCCTTTGCCTCTCAGGTACTCCAGAATCTAAAGTCTTTATTTTCTATCAATCTCTCCTCTCTACTGCAGTTTCTGAATGTAGACTACATGAGCAAATAAGGGAATGTCATTAGAGGCTTTAGATATATGCAATGTATCAATGAATCTACCATCAGCATTATAAATATTTTCTTTAAAACTGAGACCACTTAAGACTGCATTTCTCCCGTTTTCCTCCTCCCTCTCACTTAATGCAAGATAATGACTGGATAGCTAAAGTTAGAAGCATTCACTGAATACATTGTTTCATTAGCAACTTCCAGATTATAGACTTCCTCAAGCAGAGCCAACCAGGAGGACAACTCAACACCACCAACTAAAACAACAACAACAATTACAATAACAACAGCTGCATCAACAAGAACAACAGCATCATTTACCCTTGTAGAACTTCTTTTCGCTGAACCAATCAGCAATTCAACTATTTATGGATCTTTGATTAGCATTACAGTATATTTCTTTTTTATTCATTTTATTTTTATTTTATTTCTTTGGCAAATAGCACTCCTTATCCTTTCCTCCACCCCCATTTCATCCCACCCTGTTAACTACTAGTTTGTTTATTTACAAATAAACTGCAGCACCAAAGTTATTTTCGTACCATTTCTCACTCTAATGGATTATTTTAGAATGCATTATGCAAATGAAATAGATAGAACACATTATGCTAATAGAACTTTTATTTTATTTATTTATCTATTCATTTATTTACTGGTTTATTTCAATTTTGTTCTTGTTTGAAAGTTTAAATCAAGATTAATAGATTTTTTTTTTGGTTTCTCTTCTTTTTTTCTTTTTTTTTTATATAAATTTTCTGTTTGGTGGTAGACATACAAATATTCCGCTTCTGTATCATTATATCGCAGAAGATGGAATGAAAGTCTTCACCACAAATATAATAGCACAAACAATAACTACCACTAATTCCAATACATCTGCTACAGCTGCTGCTGCTGCTGCTACTGCTACTGTTGTTGTTGCAGAAGTTTTCTATAGCTAGTGAATTAGGGTGTGCTGAACATTAAAATATGATGTAAACTTCAACATTGTTTTATGAAATAAATGTATGTTTAGCTGACAGAATATAACATGTTTGGGAATAAGACTAAATTGAATAGAAATTTATTGATAACACATGTACAACCTGGATATTAGCAACTGGCCTCCCTCTCTCTTTTCCCCTCCTCTCTCTCTGTATATATGTGTGTGTGTGTGTGTGTATATGTATATGTCTTATCTGTTCTTTTCACAATTCATATTTATTTACCATTCCGTCTACAGTCCTTGTCATTTCAGTCAGCAAACTTATCTCAAGTTTTTCCTCGCCATGTTCGTCTATTGTCTACTCCTCTTATACTCCATCAGCTAATGTTTCTGACTACCAACTCAAACAATATTTGCCAAAAAAGTCGAAATCATGATGATATTTGGCTGACAACTGATGAGGGATGGAGCTTGTATGTGTCCATTTTGCACACACACACACACACGCACACACACACACATATATATAAGGAGAATTCACAAAAAAAACAAAAGACAGAGACAGGTGGTGTAGACAACAAACAGATGTATTCGTTTAACGCTCGGGAAGTGAAAAAGTCTTTAACGTTTCAAGCCTATGCTCTTCCACAGAAACGAACACAGAAAGAAACAAGGAGAGAAAATAAAGAGAGAAAATAAGGAAAGAAAACAAAAAGAATGTGTAGTGGCTAGCGATCTATCATGGAGATATATATATATATATATTATTTTCCCATAAATTCTTTTGTCTTCACTCTGCACCCGCTTCTTCAGTACATCTTCATGTATGTATAAATGTATATATGCATGTTTGTATGTCATACCTGCCTGCATATATATGTGTATGTATGTATGTATGTATGTCTGGATGTCTGGATGGGTAGGAAACAGCTTCTCTTTTAGTTGTCTGGTGAAGACATTTTATGTTCCATTTTATACTTTGTGATCAAGCTTTTTAATATTTTCGTATGAAATCCTTGCAAGTTATTTGGAACATTTTTAGACCTTCATAGAAACTCATCTTCAGGATGAAGTAATATTGGAGTATGTTGCTGCCTCTTTATACTCATGCAATTGATGTAGACAATACCACTAGAATTTGAATTTTAACTCCTATATTCATATATCATCATCAGTCAGGTTTTTATTCTTGTTTGGAATTAATATATTCTGTCAATTTATATCTCATAAGAATTGATTCTGTCATTAATTGTTTATAATTGTGGAGAATTCTATAGTTTTTAGGTATGTTGTCTACTCACGTTTTTATGTCTATTTTGATTTTGCATTTTGAGGTGAGTGCATTGTAATTTAATGTTGGAAGCTGTCATGCTTATATTGCCAATATAACAGTTAGAGTCATGAAGTTTACAACTATCATATTTGCCATCAAATTTATTTATCACATTGATCATTACTAGATTGTTTGAAATGTTAGAGCTTTGTAGCATATTAAAAGTGTTAATTTATTGTATGGTGTAATGCATTTTGTGTTGCATTACACCAAATATAATCAAGGTTTTGATGATATGTTCATCTGTCTTATATTTAGTATGCATTTGATTTATATGCTTAATACTTTTTTTGACACACAAAGTTACTATTTCCATATTTCCTTTAACATGTCAAGAATTCTATCATACTGCCATGGCATGATCCCTGACACGATTTACCTGAATCATGTCAAAATCAGTTACTGGCAAGATTTTACAGACCACAAGAGCTTTCTTTCCATTTGTTTGGTTTGCAGTTTTCTTTTCTTTTTTAACTTAGGTTTAGTGGGGTTCCTGTTTGTTGTTGCTTGAACGTTATGACACATAGGTCTTTAGTTACGTTCATATTCAATTCACAAACTTTTCTATCTGCCTTGTGTATTAATTTTTTTATTCCCTGTCTGCATTGTTTATTTATTTGCTTATCAAAATAGTTATCACTGTTCAATAATTAATACTTACTAATCGTGATTTTTTTTTCTTTTAAAAGAAGCTGGTTTTGAATGTTTAGAAAGTCATTTACAGTTTATATGTAAATAGTCATTAAGTATGAGAGGGAATTTTATCACACTGCTGTTTTTTCCCTGATGGTGCCCAACTAACCCTACTATACTGTGTAGTTGACAAAATCGAAAACAAACAATGCACAAAATTAGAAATATAAAATGGCAACAATTTACCCATAGCACCCTGTATATGCATGCTTGTGTGTATGCATGTATGTATGTACATATATACACACACACTCTCACACATTTTATATATATATATATATATAAATAAGATACTGCATTACTATCCTTGAATAAATCACTTCATTTCGCTCAAATAATTTATTCTAATTAAATTCTGTTAATTCTAATATAAAAATAAAAATGAAATTATTAATCAAGTGAATAGATATTCATTTAAATACAGAATAATTTTCTATTTCTGATTCGATTTCACTCACCCAACATGTTAAAGTTATCATTTAGATATTTGTAAATAATTTACATAAAGTTGAGTGTTAATGCATTTAAATAATTAAATCATATCAATTGTTCTTATATCTTCATTGACTTTTCAAATTTTAGATCTGTTTGTTTGCATACCATGAGAAGAAGAAATATCTAAGTGTTTATTTTTGCCGAATTGATTTCTACAGATTTAGATCATAACTACAAATCTTATAATTATATTCTGTTAATTAAGAGTTGATTATTTTTAACAAAAACTAACTAAATAAGTAAATAAATGAAAAGTATAAGTATTATAAAAGCACCGGATGGTAGTGAGCTGGCAGTATCATTAACATGCTAGCCAAAAGGCTTGGTGCAGTTTCATCCATCTTTTCATTCTGAGTTCAAATTCAGCTAAGGTCGACTTTGACTTTCATCCTTTCAGCATCTATAACATAAGTAGCACTCAAGCACTGATGTTAATATAATCGACTAGTCCAGTTCCTCTAAATTTCAAGCCTTGTGCCTATAAAAAAAGATATATTAAAGCATTGGTGTCTGTAATATGTTTAAGAAATATTTTTCAGTATTGAATCTCATCATTTAATTATCTGAGTTAGAAATTGCTTCAGAATCAACTTTACCTTTCGTCTTTCCAGTGTTGAACAAATTAAACACTTGGGTCAGTGTAATCGACTATACACTTCTTTCAAAATTTCTGATATTTTGCCTTTGTTAAAAATCTCCGAATCATTTCAGTATGAAAAACAATGCCTTGTCTTGGAATCTGAAACACTTCAAGCCTCTGGTCCTCATGTCATAGAACATTGGCAAACTTCCTCCTTTCTACTTCACCCCTGGCTAAGTGTACCTGTATTCCAGTCTCAGTCTTAGCTACCTGATATAGTTCTCTGCTACTACCATTCTTCCAGTCTTTCCAGGCCTGTTTCTTTGCTCTAATAGCCTTGTCTACAACATCATTTCACTACCACTTCATTTTAGGTCTGGTTGAGACTTTGCATCACCCACAGATTTGGTCTATGACAATCAGCAAGCTGTCCCACAGGAACTCCAAGTTCCCCCTTCGTTCCAAGTCTCTAGTTCCTCCTTTTTCTTGTTAAATTTCTCGAGTAGGGCATCCCTAAATTTCTGACCATTTAGAGAATCCTTAAGCTTCCAAATTCCTTTTTTCCAGACAGGTCTGCTTCTTGGAATTCTTCTAGCCAGAAATCTAAAGTCGCTAATAACTACTCTATACTGGGAGGTACATTTTTCACCAGGAAAAGTCTTTGCATTTAGGAGCAACCATGTATCACACTTTTTGGTGTGTGTGCATAATATGTAACATATATATATGTTGTACATGTAACATAGATATATATATGATATAAGTAACCTATATATCATATGATACATATATGTATGTATACTTATATACATACGTATACATGTGTCTCTGCATACAAACAGAACAACAATGGCTGAAAGAAACTAACTTAAGGGGAACATTTGCTCATTGTGTTATTTTAGTTTTCTAGTCACTTATCTAATCCAATGTGCTTGATTCCTTATGCTATACATTTTCATTCCATATTTTTTCTTTTGTTTTTGTTTTTTCTCCTAGAGTATCTGCATCTTCTGTTGTTCTTGCAGTATCTTCCAATGTTATATGTCTTTTATTTCTTCATCGATGTCATGGTATAAGATTTAGTATTTACTTCAAGTATATTTTTCAAACCATTTTATGCAACAGTCTTTTATTGTATTTTTTTTATCTCTCAAATCATTTTAGGCAAGGGGGATGCTTTTCTTTTTATACATTTTTTTTTTCTTTTACTTCCAGAATCATTTCCCCCATTTTTCTTGATCTTTTCTATTTTTTATATCTATTTATAGATTTGTTTATTTATTTCTATCATTACACTCTTTCCTTTCTGTTTCACCGAGCATGGATAAGTCTTTTTATCTTTTCCTCAATTTTGTATACATTTTCTCTCCACTATGTATGAGGTCAAGACTATACTTTCATTCTGATATGCTTTCCTTCTACAGATATATAGTGTGATTTTCATCCTTGTCTCAGTTTTTACCAAATTCATATTTTTTTTCAGTAGTTGTTTATTTATCTATTTATTTACTTTTTTTTTTCCATTTTTTATTCTGATGACTTTGCTTTTCTGCATATAGTCAGTTCTGTTTTGTGCTTGCATTGTCAGAGGGCTCATTCTACACATAAATGTGTGTCTTTGCATGTATGTGTGTATATATATATATATATATATATATATATATATCATCATCATCATCATCGTTTAACGTCCGCTTTCCATGGTAGCATGGGTTGGACGATATATATATATATATATATATATATATATATATATATATATATATATATATACACACACACACACATATATATATATACATACATTGACCATATATATACATATGTATGTATATATATATATATATATATATATATATACACATATACACACACTCACATATATATATAGATCTTTAATCTTTTTTCAACTATATATATATATATATTTGCTGGGAGGATAATTTCCGTTGTGTTATTTTCTGTTACATTGCAATGTTTCAGCTGTTTTATATATGCAGAGATCTTTCGTAATGCTTTCATCAGTTTCATTATTCATGTGTGCAGTTGATGTCATTATTGTTATATAACCCCAGGTCAGCTCTGATCATTCAGACCTAACATCAGAGGCTTTCTAGCCATGACCATTCTAGCTTTCTCTTATGTGCAGAGAATACCAACCAGACCACATTATCTAATATAACCCCTTCTCAGTTTGTGAGACATAATATTTGATATAAGAGAGAACTTTGTCTTCTATTTCTAGTGGCTTCAACTAGTGGATAGCAGCTCCCTCGTTGATTGATGTTGCTAATTTATTTTAGTTTAGTTCTGGTCATATATAATTCTTTTCTTTTTTTATCTCCTTCATGTCCAAAGAGTTTTTTTTTTTTTTATAAGGAAATACATAAAGAATACAGTATGATTGAGTAGTACATGTATAAAATTTCCAGGTATTGTCCTTTGCTCTGGTGTATCCTTATAGTAAGAGGTAGGCCTTTGCATTGTGTTGTGTGTGTGTGTGTGTGTGTGTGTGTGTGTGTGTGTGTGTGTGTGTGTGTGTGTGTGTGTGTGTGTGTGTGTAAGGGAGAGAGTTAATCGTTTAAAAATACACTACTTTTGATTTTTATGTTGTATTGTGTTTCCAGATTAGATTTTGTTAAACCTATGATATAGCATTCCTCATAAATCCTGAACTGGCTGTTATTATTTTCATTGGTGCTTGCTAAGCGATCAATTGGCTGAGTTGTTAAAGCATCACTTAGAATACTTTATAGTATGTGTTATGCCACTCTGCAATCTGAGTTCAAATCCAACCAAAATTAAAATTTTATCTTTTTCAGGAGCAATTAATAAAGTACCAGTTCACAATAATGTATTGGCAGAATTGTTAAGGAAGGCATCAGACAAAATGTCTTGCAGTATCTGTTCTGGTTCCTTGCATTCTGAGTTCAAATCCCACGTTGATTAAAAATTAAACTGAAATAAAATAAAATAACGCAAATGGTCACAATCCTATTATGAGCTGTGGCCAACAGACACTATCAGTAATTGAAAATCTTATGGCAACAATTTGACCAGCAGATTGTGTGTGATTGCTTTGTTGTGCATGGTAGATGTATTTTATAGTGTTAATTGGAAATTATGATGGTTCATTTTGCCCTGTTTATGTGTTGCTTTCTTGTTTTATAATAACAGAATGTTGTTATTATACACAATATTTTATGCATATTCAAAACACACATACACACACACACACATATATATATGTATGTATATTGTTACATAAGGAAAAATAATTATGCAAAAATTTTACTGTATGATAAAAAAAATTGAATGGAAACATGCAATATGACATAAGAAATACATTTGGCAAGTAAGATGACAACTCTGAACATGTTTCAGCCTTATTAGATCTCCTTAGGGAAGCGTAGATTTGTTCATAAGTGCCTAATCCTACAATAACTAAGAGAATAAAGATTTTTTCATAAATACCTAACCTAAAAATGGATAATAATGGCTGTTGTGAGATTTGAACTTATAACCACATGATTAAAAGTCTAGCACTAAAGTTGCTATGGAAATATATTTTAACTGTTTAATTACTACTAATTGCAAGTTTTTTGTTGACTTAATTATAATGGAGGAAAATATTGAATCTATGAAAGAAGTTTTCGTGTAAGTATATGAGTGTTTGCATAGATGTGTGTACATGCATATATACGTGAGTGTGTGTGTGAGCTTGTTTGTTTGTTTGCTTGTGTGTGTGTGTGTGTGTGTGTGTCTGTGTCTGTGTCTGTTTATTCATCTGTTTGTTCATTGAAGAATGATGGCAAGTCATAATAAACCTTAAATTAGATCTAAAATGGATGGACAAAAACCTCTATTTCAATAACAAAGATTATTTCAAAACATTTCTTGGTTGAATTAATCATTTAGACAAGCTTTTGTGTTCCCCTAAATCTTCTGTTGGTATTAATAATAGATGTTGCCATCACCCTGGTCTTTCCCACAAAGTGCTTATCAATAATTTCTACTGGTTACTACTTTATAAACAAATCTGTCATGTGACGATGGCCATTATCTCAACAGATGCTTTAATAGCTCTTCTAAAACCCAATGTTAGTTGATATAAATTGTAATGAAGAACACAGAGCCATTTATTTGTTTATGTGTGGATTTAACTGTTGCTAGGTAATGTCAGCTGAACCACAGAGGAAATTAACAGTAGTAAAGTTTTTCCCATTCTTGATCCTTGTGTAACGTTTCTGTTTTCCTGGCTCTACCCTGTTACTTGTAACAGGTGGCAAATTAGCAGAGTCTGTCTTGCAAGTTACATGGTGACACTGTCAGTGCAGGTGCCACTTAAAAAGCATCCAGTCCACACTGTAAAGTGGTGAGCATTTGGAGGGCATCCAGCTGTAAAAACCTTGCCAAAACTGACCTCACCTGTGCTTGTGCCATATAAAAAGCACTAAGTCCACTCGGCTGAGTGGTTGGTGTTAGGAAGGGCATCTAGCAGTAAAAATACTGCCAAAACAGTCACAGAAGTCTGGTTCAGGCTTCTGCCTAACCGGTTCCTGTCAAACCATTCCACCCATGCCAGCATGGAAGATGGACATTAAACGATGATGATGATTTATGCCCGCAGAGTTCAAATCTTGCCTTTACTAATATTGGCTTCAATGAGATAAAGGTCCAATGAAGTACTGGCATCAATGTAATCAAGTATTTCCCTTCCACAGAACTCGAGCCCTTGTGCCTATATTAAAAACAGTTATTTGTAACAAATTAGAGCATTGGATAAACTGATTTGTCATATTAGTTTCACCTCTCTGTACTCTGAGTTCAGTCCTTCAGAGGTCAACTTTACCTGCCATCCTTCTGGGTTCTTTAACGGAAGTACCATCTGCAGCAACGGTTTGGTAGAATTGTTATAGCATTAAGGCGGCGAGCTGGCAGAAACGTTACCCCGCCGGGCGAAACGCTTAGCAGTATTTCGTCCGTCTTTATGTTCTGAGTTCAAGTTCCACTGAGGTCGACTTTACCTTTCATCCTTTCGGGGTCGATAAATTAAGTACCAGTTACGCACTGGGGTCGATGTAATCGACTTAGTCTCTTTGTCCGTCCTTGTTTGTCCCCTCTATGTTTAGCCCCTTGTGGGCAATAAAGAAATAAGAATTGTTATAGCATCAAACAAGATACCTTGTGATATTTGTTTCAGCTTTGAATGTTCTATGTTCAAATTCTATCTCATATCATCAGAAAAAAAAAAAAAAAAACAGTGACATTTCTATCAAGAGTTAAGACTGACAAAGAATATCAGTAATGAAAACAATTTGAAGGAAATGTAGTTTCTTTCGTTTAATTGGAAGATCTGCTACCACTACATTTCTAAAAATATACAAGATCCCAAAACATTGACTGGAAATATTGATTTCTCACAAAAGAAATTTAGTTACAATTTTTTAGGAGATCAGTATAGTTCATTAAACTGGCCCTTACATATATTCGGTACTTATTTCATAAACCCTTGAAAGACTAAATTACTGGACATATCAAGAAGTGGAATATAGACAGGGGACTGTAACATAATTACCTCTGACAAGGAAGGAGGTTATGTTTTCATTGGCGTTGGTTTGTTCATCTGTCCGTCTGTGTGCAAAATAACTCAAAAAGTTGTGAACGGTATTTGATGAAACTTGCAGTGGTGGTGGTGGTGGTGGCAGCAGCGGCGGCAGTGGCGGTGGTGCTGGCGGTGGTGCTGGCGGTGGTGGTGGTGGTAGGTTGATGATAATGATGATGATGAAGACGACGATGATAATGATGACTATGATGATGACAGCGAACATGATCATTTTGCTGATACTGATGTGAGTTTGTGGTTGTGGAGGCTGACTACTTTTGTAGTCCAAACAAATCTTGGGTAGACAAACTGTAGAACATTGGGTCTTAAAATAAATAGTATGTTATGAAATTGAGATCTATTGCAAGCTTGTCCATTTTATGTGAGCACAGAATATCTGACATTAAAGTAGTAGTAGTAGTAAGAGTGAGAGAGACAGAGAGAGATGGTATGGCACCAGTGGATTCCAAAGTTATAGGAGGAGAAAAGATTAAAGAAAAAAAAATGTATTTTTCTCTAGAAATATTTTACATCTCATTGAAACAACAAATTCTACATAATAAAAAAAAACTGAAAATAATAATGGAATTAAACATTTGGTCAATTCAAATGATGATGATTATGATGATGGGAGGGGTGAGGAGGAGGAGGAGGAGGAGGGGGACAATGATAATAATAATAATAATAATGATGATGATTATGATGGTGATGATAATAATAATAATAATTCTAAATTATTGATTTTAAAAATGTTGGCTTGCTTTGATATTATTGACATTGCTGTAAATCTAAATGCTAGGATTAAAGTTGCCAAGAAAACATAAGAATATGTTCTTTAAAAATGACAATTTATATTGTCTTCAATAACGATAATTCATTTTGTTTTTGCTTTTGTTTGTTTTACGACTATTTTTCCTCGCTAGCATTAGTGGGACATGTTTGCAAATTTAAATTTGTGCATTATTACTATTGCAGAAATAATTTTATCATAGCTTTAATAGGTGCAACATAGCTAAGTGGTTAAGAAGTTTGCTTCCAACCCATGTAATTTTGGGTTCAGTCTCACAGCAAAGATATTAGAGCAAGTGTTTTCTGCTATAGCTCTAGAGCAACCAGGACTATGTGAGTGGATTTGGCAAATAGAAACTGCAAGAAGCCCTTCATGTATATATATATACAGGGTTCATAAGATATTTGAGGACAGATTTATGTTTATAAAAAAATATATATAATAGATAATAACTTTATTAAAAAATGCTCTGAGGATAAAAATAAACCTTTTCTATAATGTTATTCAATAAGGCCACCTTCAGCTTCAACAATTGGTTCTATATGAGATCTAAATCATCTACATGCTCGAATCTAGTGTTCCTGGTTCATTTTGGACATTACTCTGACGATGGCAGCTTTCAAAGAATTTTTGGTGTTATGGGTGTGTTCATTGACCTCTCTCAACAATGCTCCACGTTTAATAGTCTAATGGATTGAGATCTGGGGAATTAGATGGCCAAATGTTAGGGGTTATGTGATCATGAAAATATATATTTATATGTATATGTATGTGTTTGTGTGTCTTGACAACCGATATCTGGTGTGTTTACGTCCCCATAACTTAGCAGTTCAGCAAAAAAAGAACGATAGAATAAATACTAGGCTTACAAAGAATAAGTCCTGGGGTCGATGTGCTCGACTAAAGGTGGTGCTCCAGCATGGCCACAGTCAAATGGCTAAAACAAGTAAAAGTGTGTGTGTGTGTACATGTATACTCTTGTCATAACATCATACAGCTGTTGTAAAAGAGAACCACCAACACATTAGCATTGTTATTCATTTCCCATTTTCTATAAAACCATTCTCTAGCCAAGGGGGAAAACATTTCCGGGGGGGGGGGATGCTGGGGAGGTGATGATTGGCAACATATATGGTATCCAACCACAGAAAAATCTGCCTCCACAAATTCTATCTGATTCATGCATGCATGACAAAGTGGACAGTAAAACGATGATGATGACGAAGAGGACGGAGGGGTGGGTGGGTGAGGAAGAGGACAGAGGAGGCACATTCTCTTCTTCCTGTCACTACCCACTCAGTTCTGAAGTTAGAGTGGAACCTATTTCTTACCAGACACTCAAAAACTGCAACAAGCCTCAGAGTGTCTTGTCTGGAAGTACAACACAATTACAGACTTCTCATACAGTTGAGGCTGACTAACAGAAAAAAAACCTACTTCAATTTCTTCAAATTTGTGTGATCTTTATCAGCAGTAGTAGTAGTAGTAGTAGTAGTAGTAGTAGTAGTAGTAGTCATGTTGTTGGTGGTGGCGGTGGTGGTGCTTGTGATTGTAGCAGTAGCAGTAGTGGTTAGATTTAAACTTTCTGTGCTAGTGATCAGTTAAAGTTAAGTAGACCAGCTCGTTTACCCAAACAACAAATGTGTTTCAAACGATTTATAAAAAAAAAAAAAAAGAGAAAGAAATCTAAAATGACTCCCTTGTTGATCTGAATAGCTACTCAGAAGCTTTCACTATCATATACTTTATTATATGTCATAAATTACTGTGATTCATTTTGTTCAATGTTTTCTGCCAAACAAACAAAAAAAAAAAAGAAAAAAAAAGAAAAAAGAGATAAATAAAAAAAAATTTTAAACACAGCACAAACAAGAATTAACCCGATGTGTTGGTGCTATTCTTCAATTCGCCGCCTCGTCATGTCAGACAAGATGGTGTTTTCATTGTTTAGTGCGTGTTTTTAATGTTTGTTTATTTATGTTTGTGCAGCAAAGACAACTTGATCAAAATAAACAATTTTTATTGCTCAAACTAATATTACATTCAAACCTAATACCACATTCTCAGATATTTAAGACTTATATACCAATACATCAACATTTTTTCCTTCATTTTTTTTAATTCACTTTTTGTGTTGTTATTTTATTTTTATTAATTTATTTTATTTATTTATTTTTTTTGGTCGATTTTTCTCCCTTAAAATTTCTTGCTGGGACCTTTTGTGCATAATAATTTCTGATTTTTAACTATGTTTTATGTTTTGTTTCAGACATTTGTTAGCTTTCATTTAAATCAATTGTCATCTTTTGTTCTGTTTTTATACAATGTTTAGCTGTCATTTTCATCATTGTTCTAAAAGTTATATACTTATTTATAAGAAATTTCACTAAATTGAATCTTACATAATAATCCTAATAACAAAATTGCTTGTGGACATCAAGCAATCATGCCTTGACCAAAGAGGAAACTCAAGCTCTCTAAGCACTATACATCCACATGTTTCAAACCAGTGCGCCAAAATGCAGTTTCTGAAACATGCAGCACACATGCTATTACTATACATGGGCTCTCACAGAGAACATGTCTTGAAGCAACAAGATCAGTATGGCATATGCTGAGACCAGCAAACCTCAGTTTCCTTTATGATCTTTATGATCAGCCAAGGTTGACCAGCAGAAACATGAATATTGGACATGTTTCCCATCAACAAAATATCCTGGTCCATATCGTGGTGTATGATGGCAAAACAGGAAGTATAATGATGGCTGTTTCTGACTGGACTCAGTGGGGAAGGGTCTTGAGGACTCTTGACCCTCCTAGGAATAGTACATGGAGAAAATGGATAGATGGATGGAATCTCCATCGATCAAAATTTTATCAACACATTGTATTACATATGAGACCCTGTTTTCAACTACTTGCACATAACACTAAGCTTCAGATTTTAGAGTCAAGTAAAGGAAAATTAGAAATTTGGTTCACTGGAAACTTGATTCTCATTCCTCCACTATAGGCGTTTTCCACCTCTTGTCAGTTACATTGTGTTCTGTTTATAATCTTAATGGTGTAGTTCAGTTTGCTCCAAGAAGACACTATTGAGTGGCATAAAATTTGCCATTGAAAGCAATAACAGAACGGTAAATTTAAACAATCAACTGGCTTATTCTTCATTTGCTTCCAGAAGAACTCTTACATGTAATAAGCTTAAAACCTATGGCAAATACTATTTCTGGCTCATCTGTTTAATACTCTTTTACTCTTTTACATGTTTCAGTCATTTGACTGCGGCCATGCTGGAGCACCGCCTTTAGTCTAGCAAATAGACCCTAGGACTTATTCTTTGGGTGCCTAGTACTTATTCTATCGGTCTCTTTTGCCGATCCGCTAAGTTACGGGGACCTAAACACACCACCATCGGTTGTCAAGTGATGTTGGGGGGGGGGGGGGGACAAACACAGACACACAAACATATACACACATATATATACATATATACGACAGGCTTCTTTCAGTTTCCGTCTACCAAATCCACTCACAAGGCTTTGGTCAGCCTGAGGCTATAGTAGAAGACACTTACCCAAGGTGCCACGCAGTGGGACTGAACCCGAAACCATGTGGTTGGTAAGCAAGCTACTTACCACACAGCCACTCCTGTGCCTATACCACAGAAATTAGAGATAGTATAGGAAAGGAGAAAAGAATAATTCTGTTGAAGCTTTCCAAAATCAGTGAAGACTCAAGTAGAATACCATTGAGAGCCAAATTGCAAGTAGCTACTTTGGAATGGTGGAATTCACCATTTTAAACAATATTAGAACTGTGAATTTAAGTATTTAATTAGCTTACTTTTAAGCTGGCAGATTGTGAAGGATGAACTTTGTTTTATCAACTGACCAGGAAAGGAACAAGAGATTAGTTCTGACATCAACAATATATATATATATATATATATATATATAGACACACACACACACATAGATAAATAAATTGGTTGTTAGAGAGATTGATTGATATATACACACACAGACACACACCCAAATGTGAGATCTGGAGATGCTCACTATAAAAGTCACATAATAGTGCTCAAATGAATTGAACCAAAACTCTGAAGTCTTTATCGAGGCCCAGGTTCACAGGGTAAGGAATGGCTATAAGAGAAATCCAGGTGAGTTAATATGGAGATAGTGACATAGATAAACATGATTAGGCTTGATACATAAATAAACATTCGTATACACAAAAAGATGTATATAGGGAAATACATAGCTACAAAGACTAAATATATTCAAAAGATAAGCACGTATGTACAAGCATATATAGATATTTATATATATTGATAAATAAATTTACTTTCACATGGATTTTAAAAAATTCAGAAGACTAAGTGGAGAATGCATAGCTTTTTAACTTGACAGCTGTTTCTGAGAGCTTGGAATTATGTTATAGTTGTAATGATATATATATATATATATATATATATACATATGTGGCAGTGGCAAGTGGTCTCTTGCACCATTAGAATCCATATATGGGGGCCCATGTTAGTATCTAAGGGGCCCATCCCCTCAAGTTTAAGAATTTTTTTTATTCTTCCCTGGAAGAATGCATTAATTATTTCAGCCTGACTGTGTTTGTAGACAGTTGAAAAGAATACTTTTAACAACAAAAAGAGGAAAATTAAATGATAGCATTGTAGTTGCAGGTGGGCCCCCTTAGTCTCCTGGCAATCAATATTTTTAGACCCCAGTCTGCCACTGTATCATCATCATCATCATCATCATCGTTTAACGTCCGCTTTCCATGCTAGCATGGGTTGGACGATTTGACTGAGGACTGGTGAAACCGGATGGCAACACCAGGCTCCAGTCTGATTTGGCAGAGTTTCTACAGCTGGATGCCCTTCCTAACGCCAACCACTCAGAGAGTGTAGTGGGTGCTTTTACGTGTCACCCGCACGAAAACGGCCACGCTCGAAATGGTGTCTTTTATGTGCCACCCGCACAAGCCAGTCCAGGGGCACTGGCAACGATCTCGCTCGAAAATCCTACAGGAGCCAGTCAGGCGGTACTGGCAATGGCCACGCTCAAAATGGTGCATCTCATGTGCCACCCGCACAAGAACCAGTCCAGGGGCACTGGCAACGATCTTACTTGGCTTGCCGGGTCTTCTCACGCACAGCCCATTTCCAAAGGTCTCGGTCCGTAGTCATCGCCTCGGTGAGGCCCAATGTACGAAGGTCTTGCCTCACCACCTCAGCCCAGGTCTTCCTGGGCCTACCTCTTCCACGGGTTCCCTCAACTGTTAGGGTGTGGCACTTTTTCACGCAGCTATCCTCCTCCATTCTCACCACATGTCCATACCAGCGCAATCGTCTCTCTTGCACGCCACAACTGATGCTTCTAATGTTCAGCTTTTCTCTCAAGATACTTACACTCTGACGGGTATTCACATTGACATTACACATCCAGCGGAGCATACTGGCTTCATTCCTTGCGAGCTTACGTATGTCCTCAGCAGTTACAGCCCATGTTTCACTGCCATGTAGCATGGTTGTTCGTACGCATGCGTCATACAGTCTGCCTTTTACTCTGAGTGAGAGTCCCTTTGTCGCCAGCAGGGGTAAGAGCTCTCTAAACTTTGCCCAGGCTATTCTTATTCTAGCAGCTACACTTTCAGCGCACCCACCCCCACTACTAACTTGGTCGCCCAGATAGCGGAAGCTATCGACTACCTCTAGTTTTTCACCCTGGAATGAGATAGAAGTTGTTTCCTGTTTGTTTGCAGTCTTTATTGCACCTGAACATCTGCCACAAACAAAAACTAACTTGCTAGTTAACCTGCCTTTGATGTTGCTGCACCTCTTATGTGTCCATAGCTTGCACCGGGTACATCTTATAGAGTTACTACCTACTCCTTTTCTACATACTGAGCAGGGCCATCTACCTGAATATATATATATATGGATGGATGTGTGTGTGAGCACACTTGTACATGTGTGTGTGTGTATTTACACTTTAATTTGATGTATGCATTGTAAATGCTTGGGATGAGGGGGAAAAAACTGATCAGATATCGATCATATATTACATTGAGTGAAGAAAGATATCAGATGGAATTCTAAATCAAGCTGACTTCTCAGTCAATTGAAAATATTTAATTGGAATGAAAAAAAAATGAAAAAAAAATTAGAAATAGTGTTCCAAGATATCACAAATTCCCCACTGGTCACGCATGAGAGCACATCAAAGGTCTACTTATAAATGGTAAGTAAATTTTTTAGTAGGGTTTTCTCTCCTTGAGGCTCTGATACTTTTTTATAGGAAATATCTTCATGCTCTTTTATTTAATCATTTATTTATTGTGAGGGCAGGCTTTAATTAACCAATTACCGTAAATGCAAACGTCATATTTTTTCAATGTCTTCTGATCATACATTCTCCAGCCAACTTAGCATATTTTTTAGAACTAGAACATATTTAAGAGCATTCATTTTACCATTATTGTTAGAAGTATTTTAAAATCTTAGCAAAATTAAAGCTAAGGAATGCAATGCTTTTAAGTGAGAAATATTTATATGTGTTCTAGATTCAGCTTTGAGCACAATGTTGCTAGACAGTTTAGCACAATATGAGGCTTCCATAGTTTCAAGTGTAAATAAGCTGTACTATTAGGCTTCCATAGCGACGAGTGAAAGTAAGCCATAGTGCTTAATGATTTAAGTGTCTCATGATGTTGATAATTAGATATGAACAATTGCTTCTGTTCATACAAAGATTTAAAGTGAGCTGGTAGCAAAACACTTATTAATTTTACAGAGCAGCAACAGCAACTGCAATACAGCAATGGTCTGTGCAGTCTAGTGAATTTCACTTACATGTTCGTGGACTGAGCTATTGAGTGTTGTTATTTCTTTTATCAGCTCAAAAAAGATGAAAGGCAATTTGACCTTGGTGAGATTTGAACCCAGAATGTAATGAGCTGGATGAAAAGCAAGACAAAAATCATAACAAGACATTTTCTAAGGAAAGACTTGAAGGCTTTTTCAATCGACAACCCAGTAGTATTTTAACTCAATGCTCTTCTTCCTACTTCAATCTATTGTCTAGCACCATAGTGACCCAGTCAGTAGCAATTCTCACAATGGGTGTACAACCACAGCAAATGCATAAATTCTATCTTATTGGTCCTAACTCAAATTATGGGATCATTTATTTTGAATACCACTGTATTGAGTTCTTCATTATTCTTATTTCTTTTTTTTATTTTTCATCCTGAAATCATCTTAGCAAAGGCTGGAAGTGGGAACGGTGGTGGCAGTGGTGGTGGAGGAGGAGGAATAGGAGGAGGTGGAGACAAAGGAAACATGGGAAAGAAACTCCAAGAATATATTTTCTTTTCTAATAAAGGAAGCAATATGGTTTTGTTATCTGTGGCAGTTATGGCCGTAAATGTAAGCTCCGTTTTAATGAGCTGAATTATGTTTGGAACAAAAGAAATATTATTGCTTGCAATGAAAGAAATAGCTTTCAAAAATTCCAATCTATATATTACATTTCTTTCAAGATTTTCTTTATATAGACATTCTTCATTCTTCTATGAGCTGAATATGCATTGTAAAATAAATAATCTCCAAAAGAATGAAAGCACTTATTTTTGAAATCATCATGAACATCAACAGCAGGATTGTACACCAATAAATGATAATAATAATAATAATAATAATAATAATAATAATAATAATAATAATAATAATAATAATAATAACAATAATAATAATGTTGCAGAGAATGAATGTTGATGAAGTTGTATTGAATGAAGGTGTCATATGGAGAATGATGTTGGTTTAGGTTTTGAGAATATGGAAGGGATGAGGGAATGATCGAAGATATCACTGGTATCATTGAGAAAAACCTGGACATGGCAGTAAATAGATGCAAAACAGTGGATAGAATTTTGCTTAGAAGATACTAAATAAAATTGAGGCAGATAATATAATTTTGTTTGGAAGATACTGAATAAAATTGAATCAGGTAATTTAACTGGAACAAATAGATTGACTAAAGCTTGTATCGTCTACATTGGAAGGAAAGTAGGCCTTGAACCAAACTGTAAAAGAGGAAAATCTAGCAAAAGAGCTTTGGTGGTAAAAAAGGAGACAGCAATTAATGAATGAACTTTGAAAAGATATCAACATCCTGGAAAAAAAAGAAACAAGGTGAAATCAGGAACAAGGAGAAATATCAGGGACTAGAACATAGATATAGGATCAAGAAAAGGGGCTAAATGTAATCCTTGAAGAACTGAAACAAAGACTGCAAGCTAAAGCTACAAAAAGTCTAGAGATATGAGTAATGAATCAAACAATATATCAACAGATTGTGCCAACAGGATCAGAAAAGGGTTTATCTGCGACTGAATGGAAAAGGTAACAACAGTGAAAGACCAGATGCTGAAGAAAGTAAGAGATTTTGGAGTAAAATTTAGGATAATGGAAAAAATCATAAATAAAGATGCTGAATGGTTGAAGGAATTGAGATTGGAGGAAAATGAGGGGAAATAAAGCAATATAAGAATAACAACTGAAACGTGACCAAGCAGAGAACAGAAGTTCCAAACTGGAAATGTCCAGACCCAGATAGGCTACAAGGTACTGGCTGATGGCTAAAATGATCAACAACTTGGTGGAAATCTCAGTGGTTAACCACAGGTAAAATGGCTCTTTGCCAAAAGAATCCTGGCAAAGGTTATGCAGTGGATAATGATTGGTCAATCCCCTGCCTACCCTTGATGTAGAAGTTGATGACAGGAATATCTAATTGTGTGTACGGCTTGCTGAAAATGAATGACAAGCTGCCAGTAGAACAGAAAGGATACAGGAGGAAAACCCAAGGAACAAAGGACCAACTTCTGATAGACAGAAAGGTGCTGAACAACTGCAAAAGACCATACATTGTTTTAGTGGATAAAAGAAAAAAAGGGAACCAAGTTCATAGATATTACCGAACCTGGGGATGCATGAGTGGGTGACAAAGTTACTAAAAGATGAAATTGCATGAATGTGGGAAATAAAGTGAGTAATTGTCACCCCAGTAGTTGTAGGGAGCACCAACAACCAGGTTTGAGAAATATGTTGATGAAACTGAAATTGACATGAGGGTAGACATATTCAGAAAATGCTCCACTAGGGAGAGCAAAGATCTCTTCATTGATCTTGAATACACCATAAGTCTAATGAAACATTATACATTCTCTCCAATCATGACAGTTCTACTACATTCACTGCCATTCAATGTATTAACATATACAAGGAAATGCAGAAATTTTCAGGATTACATTATGATTTTAGATTATTTAATCCTAAAGAAAATAAATGATGATTATGACAGAAATGCTGTCATCATAGAAAACAAAGATTGCCTGTGCATGTTTCATTACATGAGCATAGTTAACCTAGGGCTAAAACACAACAATATTAATCAATATTTTATTCAATATTTTCCTTCAGAGACTATAAATTTCTGTGTTTTTTTTTTTGTTTTTTTGTCTTTGTTGTGTTTTTTTAGTGTTATAATTGTCGCAATTTATTATATTTAATTGTAATTCTTTTTTTTAATTGTAATATTTTGTTTTCAGCAGACAGATGAAAAAATAGTTCCTTTCAAATTTAGTATTATATATTGATTAAAAGTAAACAAACTGAATTTTTAAGGTTGTAGAACATTTTGAAAAATATTAAAAATATATACACTGTTTACATTGGAAATTTATTGTATTTATTTCTTCGATATTATCATGATGTTGCTTTCAACAATTTCATGTGAGGTACACTACCTTCATGTTCTTGTGTTGCTGGGTTGTGTACTGTTTTGTCTTCTGGGAGTACAGAACTGTGCTTATAGGCTACATTTTATACTGATTTGTTGTGAGGAGTTTGTTTTATTGTTATTGTTTTTGCATTACTTTATTGTTTTATGTTTATTGCATATAGACTGTACTGTATGAATTGTGTTATTTTGTATATTGAACATTTTAGTGTTTCACATGATAATAAAAACATCAACACAAGCTCTTTATACTATGTAATGTGTCTATGAGTGTGTGCATGTGTACGTGTGTAGTTGTTTGTATTACGTATTTTTTCTTCATGCTAGCATTTACATATTATTATGGAGACATATTTCATAGCCAAGTGCTCTTCTTGTTTCTGACCCTTACCTCTATTTTAATATAGGGAACTTTCATTCCATTCATCTTTCAAAGTATTGAGTAGTTGGTTGATTTGTAGACAGTCAAATGTCAACAATATCACCATCTGTAGTAGAATAATAATTTGTGGAGGTACAGACAGTTAACATACATACAGGTACACAAGCATGCACACATGCACATGTGTATGTGTGTGTGTATATATATATATATATATATATATATTTACGTTTATTAATTTGTTTTGCAAGATTCCTGATGTGAAATCGTGTGTTGAAACAGATGTTGTATTTTGGGATGGTCATTTATATATTTTTTTTGCCAAATAAACACACGCGCTATATATATTTTCCTTTACTCATTTATTACTGTTCTTATTTTATTATTTTGACTCATGTTTATTGTCCAGAAATCTGTGACCTCTTCAGGAACACTTTTCGTTTTCATGTATACTCTTGCTTCACTTACTCCATTTTGCTCTTCTAAGATGTGTATCCTTATGTGCACAAGCGTTTGTGTCCTTGTTTGTGTGTGTGTGTGTATGTGTGTGTGTGTCATAGTTTTTAGCAGCAGCATGGCTTTCCCTCATCCCCATCCTCTCACTCCATTGTGCTGCTGCTGCTGTCCTAAGACCCTCCAGAAAAATATGGTACAGTTCCTGTATTCTTCTATGTATGTGTTTTCGCTCAAGGTGTTGCCATTGTGGTAGTTGTTGTTGTTGTTGTAATTGCCATCATTGTCATAGCCACTGCTGCTGTCATTGTTAATTGTGCTGATGACATTGTTATGGCCATCCATGATATTTCTTGTGCGTGTATATGGCTTCGCTTCATATGTTGTATGTATCCATGCCCTTTATATAATTTCATTCATTTATTTTATCTATCTCTATGTCTTATAACTCTGCCATCATAAAATGAAAATGTGTTGTGATTTTAGAATGGTTTGGCTGCTATTTCTAGCAGACTAAGTGACTATGTAGAGGCTTGTTCATAGGCTTCATTTGAAATATAGTATTTGTTGCTAACCGATTGAAGATTTCCAACTGTATAAGCTCAAAGACAGAAACTGGATGTTAATCACGCAAAGCAATGAAATTTTTATGGTGTCTTCAACAGCAGTTTAACTCATAAACTAGCTGGCTTTATAGTTAATTCTTTCAATTTCCAATGGTTGGGAAACAGGTAGAATTAATTAACCACTATGTTAAATAGTTAACAAGATACATTGAATTCCAGTCATGCAAATGTGTTGGAATAATCATACCTAAGTGATCCCTAAGGTCTTAAATATATAGCTAATATTACTTTTAAAGTAATACCAGCAGAACTAATAATATACATTATTTTAATTTAGCTATCTGTAATTACAATAACAAACTAGATGGCAAAGATGGCAAAGATGGCAAAGATGGCAAAGCATTGGATATTCAATCAAGAGGTTGGCATCTCATATCCTCTCATCAGTACAGCATCATATCTTATGTTAAGAAACTTATCTTTCTAAGTTCACCAATCAATTGCAGGGTCAGTGTAATTTACAGTTGAAGAACTTGGAGCACTATAAAATTAATGAGTGTTTCATTTGGTTTCAGTGGGTTGCTTCAATTCCTCCTCTTGTAGATGCTATCTGCAAAGCAATTAAGTCTTTACAGACTGACATTTGTCCATTTGTTTCTCAAATCTACTAAATGCTTCTACAAGTCTACGACTCGACTTAACCACACACACACACACATATATATATTATATATATATATATACACACACACATGCATGCATATATATCTTACTTTACATTACATTATTGTTAGCAAGAATTCTTGAAGTTTTTGACTTCTTGCCTTGCTAAAGGACAAAATTCTGTTGGCAAGTAGTGCAGACGAAAGAGTTAATTCCAAACATAGCTGAGTGATTAAAAAAGTTTCCTTTGCAACTACATGGTTTTGAGTTCCATTCCAATGCACAGCATCTTGGGCAAGTGTCTTTTTACCATACCATTTTGGTTTTTACAGCTGGATGCTCTTCCAAATGCCAACCATGGACTGGGTGCTTTTTAAGTGGCAGGGTCATCAAGTAACTTTACAAGACAAGGAATCTTTGAGAGGGGAGGAGACAATGGAGGAGGTGATCTTTTGTCTGATGATGAAAGGTTAAAGTGTGATGACAGAGACAGAAACAGATATCCTGCTGTAGAGGAGGTACGTGGTTACCCAGCCAGAAAAGGAGAGAGAGGGGGGGGAGAAGAAGAAGAAGAAGAAGAAGAAGAAGAAGAAGAAGAAGAAGAAGAAAGCTAAGTACTGGGATCAATTTGTTTGATTAAACCTTTTGAGATGGTGCCCCAGCATGACCACAGTCCAATGACAGAAACAAGTAAAAAATAAAAGATAACTACTCAGAGTATTTCCTTTTTGTTGCTCAAAACATGTCATAATATATCATTTTTATCACATGGTACCTCTTTGGATATATAGCTTTTGTATTTTTGCAATAGAAAATTTTGGTACGCTTCATAATTCTGAATCTTGTCAGAATTTACAAATTTTGGGTGGTTTCAAATATAAGTATAGACATACTACAGTTGTTTCTTATTTTCATTACATTCATTAGATTACATATTCTCAAGCGCAAGGAATTTGGATATTTTTCCATAATCACAGACCTGTCAAGATTTTCATCCTTTGAATTCCTTCAAACATGATACAAATTCACACAGTTACTGAAAATTCAAAATTCTTATTTCAGATGCATATCTCAAATCACCCAGTTTTATTGTGATGTGACTAGTAGAACATAAGTTTCAAATTCTTTCGACAACTGGCACCCATGCCAACGTCGTCTCCTTCATTGGACACAAAACTCGGCTTGTGAAGACCTGTTGGGGCAAGCAAAAGCGAAATCGTGATGGCACCTGTGCCCAGCGTCGCCTACCTGGCATGTGTAAAGACATTCGAGCGAGATCATTGCCAGTGTCGCTGGACTGGCTCCTGTGCAGGTGGCACATAAAATACACCATTTTGAGCGTGGCCGTTGCCAGTACCACCTGACTGGCCTTCATGCCGGTGGCACGTAAAAGCACCCACTACACTCTCGGAGTGGTTGGCGTTAGGAAGGGCATCCAGCTGTAGAAACTCACCATTATTCTCAATTATTTGCTTGACATGTGATTTTTACTGTTTGATATGTGCTTTTTATTGTTTGATATGTGCTTTTAACTGCATTGCTTCACTATATATCATTGTTAATAAATGTTGTGCAAGAACTTTGTTTCCTACCAGATATATACATAAACACTATGTAGTGGTCCTCCAAAGACATCTTGGTGTATAAGTCGACCTTGCCCTTTTTGGCTGTAAATTTTGTCTGAAATTTTTGACTTGTATGCCAAAAAACATGGTGTGAAAATGTATTGTGCTTTCTGTTTTTATTTTTTTATTTTTTATTTTTTTGCTTTTAGTACAATATAGCATATCAGAAACTTCATTTTCAGCACATTTCAGAACATAAAATAATATATGGAATTCATATAATTAACAAATGTGCGACTTTTAATGAGTTTTTAAATGCATTATCAATTGTCTTAATTAATAACATGATATTAATGATTACAATTAGACAAAATGTTTAATTATTGTTTCAGATACGTGTTTAAATTGACCTATTCCATTGTACTGCACTTATCAGGATATATAGGTTTCATATTCTTAGATATGCACAATGTAATGAGGCATAGCATTTGATCTGTCTACTCAGCATTTCCATCATCAATCATTATCGTTATCATTTTACCTCTCCCCCTCGCCATTCTCACCCTATCACTAAACCTTTCCTCACTTCATCATGACACTTGTGTAATGAGGGATGACATTGGATTATTCCATATTTAGTACACACTTCTATCACCTTCTAACTCTCATTTTCTCTCCCCTCCATAGTGACTCTTAGTCAACATGTACCACTCTCCTCTCCACAGTCTCTATTGCTGGCTTTCATTTCTATCCTCTTCCAATTATACATCTTTATTGCTACCCTGTCGCACTGCCTTTGTTGATTTCTATTGAACTTTCTACCAACAACCAAAATATAGCTGTTACCATGTCTCTTGCATTACCCCTCCCCTATCACTCTTACCATTACCATCTCTGTTGCTATCCCTCACTCACTCACTCTTGCCATGGTACATCTTTACTGCTATCCTATCAAGCTGTTTGTGTCATTTTCCTATTCAACCTCCTACCAAATCTCAATGTATTACTATCACTGTCTCTCTTCCTTTTCCCCCTTCTCCTACCATCCCCATAACTGTTCCCTCCTACCCCATGCTGCACTGCTGTTTATACACACTCTTCTTTTCACAGTCTTAGTTATCACCAACTCCTCTATTTATACATTTGGTTATGTTTCCCTTTAAAAAGTAGGGATCACATTAAGTAAAAGAGGATTTCTCAGTCTTGTAGGAAAAGAGCAACCCCTCAAATGTATCACAATAAAACACAACCAGTATACTCTGGTGATGATGATGAGGAGGAGGAGGAGGAGTCAAAATTCCTCATTTCTGTTGCCATTTACACATTAGAAATAAACATTTTTACGAAACCATAATGAAAATGTGAAATAAGTGAAATTTTGAAATTTTCCATGACAGCAAGTAGACCATTCAGAATTACCATATTTTAATAATTTGCAAATAAATTCTCAGAATTACTCCTGATTTTTCAATTTCATAGCATCATACATATGTAAGAATTTGACTGCACTACACCTATTAGTATACATAGTTTTCTTGTTACTATATACACAAACATTTTGATTCTTTATTGCTATGTACTGAGGAGAATTTCCAAATGTTAATGATAATTTTTTTTTAAATCTGATAAAAATTCTTATAATTTCTCATGATCTTTACTTTTCTTGCCTGAAGTCATGTCAGAATTGATCATTTTCATTAAACTATACTTAATAGAAAGCATGAATATTTTGTTCTTAGATTTGTGAAATGTTACAATTTTTCATAAACTTTTAGAATTTGGAAAGTTTTTTTATATATGTCACATTCAAAATTACTCACGATTTGTCATTTTCTTTGCTGCAAATATGTTAGAATTTATCATTTCAACATAGATGTAATACTATTTGTTATGATATACTTTATAATTTTTCATCACTGCAGACTTTTGAAAACTTGAATATTTTAATAATTTATAAAATCTTACAATTATTTAAGGATTTTTACCTTATTTTATAAATACTGTGCACTGATAATTATCATTATTCTCAACCAAGTAAATACAAGAATTTATTTTCTGTTAACGCCTAAACAAAATTTTGAAGTACCATGATTTGGATGGAATAGGGATTACTTGATGAGTAGGGTTAAGAAAGAAAATCAAAATGCTAATGTCAGCATAGTAATGTCTCTGGTCTGTAGATCGATCTCACCAATTCATTATCATCCAGGAGCATCAAATCAATCACTAGACTAGAGATCTTACCATGTTGACAGTAGCTTCTCAATTTTCATCTTTTAGTCCCTATTCACCAAGCTGTCACTATTCCTACCAAATTACCAAATTACAGTATGTAATGAATATCAAACTATTAGAATTTGTGTGTGTGTTCATAATTCTTCAGGTTTTATATAAATTTCTGCAAGTAATCAAAGTTTACTTTGCATGACTCAAACAGTCTCAGAATTGTCTACTTTTGTCATGCTTCACTTGTGACTTTATATTCTCAGAAAAACCTTCTTACATGTTTCATATTTTACTTGTTCCAGTCGTTAGGCTGTAGCCATTCTGGAGCACTGTCTTGAAGGGTTTAATCAAACAAATCAACTCCTGAACTATTTTTTTTTACATTATTTAAAGCCTGATACTTAGTCTATCAGTCTCTTTTAGCTGAATTGGTAAGTTATGGGGAGGTAAAGAAGCCAGCACCAGTTGTAAAGCAATTGTGCATGTCTGGGTGGGTGGGTGTCAAACACAGGCATACACACAGGCCTCTTTCAGTTTCCATCTACCAAATCTACACACAAGGCTTTGGTCAAGCTGAAGCTGTAGTAGAAGACACTTGCCCAAGGTGCCATGCAGTGGGACTGAACCTAGGACCATGCAGTTGGTAAGCAAGCTACCTACCACACAGCCACTCCTGCGCCTATAGCTAGAGAAGTCTTTTCCTATATCTTGTTCTTTTCATATCTTGCAAGTTATTTGCTGACCTTATTAGTATTTGTGCCATGAAAAAAAGCACCCAGTCTATGCAGTAAAGAGATTGGCATCAGGAAGAGCATGCAACCATAGAAACCATGCCAAAGTAGACACTGGAGCTCAGTGTGGCCTTGTGGCTCATCAGATCCTGTCAAACTGTCCAGCCCATTCCCGGTTAGAAAATGGATGTTAAATAGTGATGTTGATGATGTTGATGACAACAATGAAATTTATTAGCTTAATGACATTTTTATTCTCACCAACATGTTGTAATTTACTGTTTTGATGAGTAAATATCTATCGGAGGCTACTATGTGACACTAGTTTAGTCAATATCCATTGTTTGCATATGTGCTCATATATTGCGCATTTCGGTTTCTTATGATTGCTAATCTGTCAAAATTCTGAAAATTTGATAATTGTAATTATAAGTTTTAAAGTTGATGAACTCAATCCTGTCAGAATTCATTATTTTTCTGACATTGGAACAGTTCCAATTCCTAATTTTCGTGATTACTGATGTCAAAATTATTAATTTCTAATAACAAGAGAGCTGTCAGAATTCTTTAAAATTTCATTATTACAAACACATCTCTTCTTAAGCTGTAAGTAAAGACTGTTTAAGGACCTTGGTGTGGTTACCCTTTGCAATTTTCATGTTTGTTAATATGTCAAAATGTTTCTTTATGAATGACAGCAGGCCTATAAGGATTTTAAAATGCTAATTTGAGTTATTAAACATATTTAACTTTGATGGCACCAAAAGCAAGAAGACATAATTATTTAAGAAATAATAGAAGTACTGTTCATAATCAAAATTTTAACAAATATCAATGAAGATTTTCAAATGTTCATAATCACTGTTATGTGATTATTTTTACATCAAATTAGTACAAAATTGTCACAGATGCATCTGGTGCACTTATAATTTAATAATTATCCTGCTTCTTGACAAAAAATTCCATTGTTAATAACTATAGGTTTGTTGTAATATTCACCATTTAACACTTTTGCATTGTTTAAAAAAATGTTTAAGTTTGACAAAAACACTTATCATAAATCATTTGAATAACACTGTGTGAGTTAAAATACGTTAAATGTTAGTTAACAATTAAACTTATAAATTCTTCATAATTGTTAACCTGCTGGAATTCTCAAATTTTCAAAATCTCAAAATACTATCACAATCAAATGCCAAAAGAAATTATTTATGTAACGATCTAAGTGGCATTCTGTTGGTTATAATGATGTGTATTCTTATTGAACCAATCAACAGAACAGCCTCACTTTTACTTGCTTCAGTCATTTGACTGTGGCCATGCTGGAGCACTGCCTTTAGTCGAGAAAATCGACCCCGGGACTTATTCTTTGGAAGCCTAGTACTTATTCTATCATTCTCTTTTGCCGAACCGCTAAGTTACGGGGACATAAACACACCAGCATCGGTTGTCAAGCGATGTTGGGGGGACAAACACAGAGACACAAACATATACACACACATACATATATACATATATATGATGGGCTTCTTTCAGTTTCTGTCTACCAAATCCACTCGCAAGGCTTTGGTTGGCCCGAGGCTATAGTAGAAGACACTTGCTCAAGGTGCCACGCAGTGGGACTGAACCCGGAACCATGTGGTTGGTAAGCAAGCTACTTACCACACGGCCACTCCTGCTCATGAAATTAACATGCAAATGGCTGAGCACTCCACAGACATGTGTACCTTTGACATGGTAATGTAGTTTGCATTTATTTACAGTTTACTAATTCCCTACTCTCCTAGGTTTACTCTTGAAGTACAGGGCCCATTTTACTCTTTGGCAGGAGAAGTGGAGCCGGGTCATGTGATATCAGAGCATGTTTTCAAACCAGTGGTCGGATGTGATGCATGTCTAGGGGCCAACTCTAATTCAAGCCCTGAATACCTTAGCCAGAGGCACATCTTCTATTTGATTCTTAACTAAGGCCCTTAACAGGTATTACCAAACTGGGCCAAAGTGGACATGAGATTAGTGATAACTCAAGTATGTCTCTATACTCTACAAAACTCCTGAATTCTTAAGCTGATGCTTTACAACTAGACTCTGTTTAATGTCTTAATCAGGAGAAACCAGGTATGTACTTTATTATTAACATTTGCTAAAAGGTCAATCTTTCATATTGTTGACATGTCATACTTTCTAAATATTTTAATCAGATTTATAGAGCAATTTTCAGAATTCACAAGAGCACATATGACATGATAGTAAAGCTAGTAGAAATCATGATATTCATGTTTGCTAAGATGTTCATTTTTTTCTTTTTTTTTTCCAGTTTTGCTGCCTCTGCTGCAATCACAAGTTTCAAATAATCATGATCAAAGAAATATAATAAATTTCATGTCTGATAAGTCTGCAAGTAGATGATTATTTAGGTAGCATAACATTTCAAATACATAGCTTTCATGTTTCTAGTTATGTTAACATTTTCAAATTTCAAAGAACACTGACATTATCAAAATTTTTGAATTTATATGGACAAAATACACCAAAACTTTTCGAGTATAAAGTGAAAACATTTGTCAGAAATCATTAAATTGGTACTGCGGCAGTGCACAGACTCATTAAATAATCTACTTTGCTGTAGGAATCTTGAGAAATCCTATCAAATTCTATCACATTGCTAAATGAGGAAAATTTGCAAATTCGTACAAGACTGTGGTCAGAAAAATTCCAAAAGTTCACACATTTAAAAGCATGAAAATTATGTTTGATATATGTAATAGGTATGACGGTATGAAAATGATCAATCAAGGGTATCTGGTGCCAAACTAAGAAATGGCCAGGAGCTATGAGAATTTATACTATATTTGAAAATGAACAAAATTTACAAATTCTAACAGGTTTCTACAAATAAGAAAATTTCAAAATTCCATGTTACTAAGAATATTTTAATGGATGCTGCATGATAAAAGCAGTTATCTCTGAAGTGTTTTTAGACATGAAATGTAAGTCTTGAATGGTTGTAAGACTTTATATAATATTGGAAAAATCATGAAAATTTTCAGGTTCTCACTAAGTTTGGAAATTCTGATATAATTGTGACCATGAAAATTAAAAATTCTAAAAGTTTGCTGTCAGCAAAAAATAAAAAAAGATTACAAATAGACATATATAGAAATTTTTTATATAAAAATATAAAAATGGAGAAATATAAAATTTATAAATGCTAACCTTTGGATAAATAAATGATATTTTCTGTCATACAGGGGTTAATCACACGTGAAAATTCTGATCTATGTTTGATCATGAAAACTTGAAATCTCTGTCAAATCATAAAAAAATATCTCTTTTTTATTCTATAATAAAATATAACTTCAGTTAAAGAAGTACCTGCATTAAATAAAGTGATGTTACTTACAGTAATGTTATATAAGAAGACATTCCAATATCTTTCTCTTTTTATGCTAATGACACTAATGATGATGATGATGATGATGATGATGATGATGTCTAAAATGAAAAGGAATAAGAGAAAGGGAAGGAAAAAGCAATAACATCACCAGCATAGCACAACATGAAGGGAATTTCAGCAATCAAGACCACAAGTAACTGCCAGACTCTGCTACTGATAAAGCACCCAAATCCTGGTTAAAAGTATTTAACCAGTACACATGAAGTTGTAGCTGCAGGTTTCAATGAATTCCTAATGAAGCTGGGATCAGCATCTGACTGCTTATGAGAGAGAGAAGCAATGTTAATTCATCAAATTAAAAATACTGGAGACCATTAGAATTATAGACCAATAATTAGTCTATGCAAAATATTGACATCTGTGAAGGGAAGTCAAAAATTATCCGCACCTTTGTCTCCTTTCAAGAAATTTAGCCCACGTTGGACCTTTTGTTGACTTAGCCATTTCTTCTCTACATTTATCAGGTATTTCATTTATTTTAGGAGCCATTAACTTCATTATTACTGTTATCAAGTCAAAGCTATCTCCACAACTGTTTAAAAGTATTTAAAACTGATACGATACAACATACAGAAATGTAAGAAAATAATTAAAGATTAATTAACAAAATAGATTCTAGGTACAAATATACAATACATCTCTATAATAAACTACAGTTTCAGCATCATAAATAACTAAGAAAACTAGAAAACTACACACTAAATTTTGAACCTGTCATCCTAATACTAACAGAGATAGAATATACCTACCATGCAGTCAGGAGGGAGGGGACTAGTATAAATAAATAAAAAAAAAACTATTAGAGGTAACCATAAACAAATTAGGAAAATTACTTGGAAGCCAGCAAAAGCAGACTGGTTAGTATAATAATAACAGTAGTAGTAGTGGTAGTAGTAGTAGGAGTAAAAATTATAATAATGATATTAATGATAATAATAATGCAACAAGAAAACAATTTTTTTCTCAAGATATTTGAAGTGTAAAGAAATTACAAAGTAAAAGCTAATTAGAAAAGATTTAATTAAGAACAAAATCAAAGAAAAAGTTAAAAGAATATGTCAAAAGATAAAATCGAAATGGAACTTCAAAAATACTGCAAAATCTTAAATGGCGGGTGGGGGGGAGAAACCTCTCCATGGTCAGTGTCTTACAAATTTGGACAACGAAGAACCAAGAGGAAAGTTAATAACTGCTCAAAAGATTTGAACTACTGGTAGAAATAAACGGTTTGGATTTAAATGCACAAGACCAATGTTTAGCCACAGAAAAAAAAAAACTTATCAAATAAAACAATGAGCCAAAGAAAGAATTATGCAAAGGCTAACATCAGCTGAAGATTTTATTATCATAATGAAGCAGTCATCCATGTTAGTTCAAACTGACAAGTCTTTACATTAGATTTTTTTTCATGTGGGCAAAATATGTAGATTTCCACATTTCAAAAAAAAAAAGAAAAAAAAGAAACAAACAACACTGAGAATACACTAAACTTGGTATGTTACATTGTCATGGCTACTATCCCCTGAAGTCATGACAGACTAACAATATGAGATGAATATGAATCACCCAGATATCATAATCAAAGACTAGCATGGAACTGTATGAATGGTGATAGACAGCCTAATACATTCCAACAAAACGATTTCTTGGAAGGAAGTTAAAACATTACCTGAATAGAAGGATCTAAAAAAGATAAATCTGCAAGGTGTATAGCATGAGATTAAGAATGAGGTCAATAAGTTTGCTCTAGGTATGATAAATATGAACGTCCTCCTCCTCATCATCATCGTTTTCATGTCCACATTTGAATAGCTGTATGTACTGGACAGAATTTACTGAGGGAGATTTTCTAAAGCTGGATGCCCATCCTGTTGCCAGCCTTTACTTGCATCCAAATAAGGAAACCTTTCCTCGCGGCCAAACATATTTTTCACTGCAAACAGAAAATGAAGAAATGAAGGATTCTGCTTGTATGATAATGGCACTTCTTTACAACAAACATGTGATGTCAAACCAGATATAGACCAGGGGCTGCATTGTGCTCCGATGTCTGTTTTGGCATGGTTCTCATGGCTGAATGCCCTTCCTAATGCCAATCACTTTACAACATAGACTAGGTGCTTTTCTTATGTCAGTAGCACTATTGAAGTCACCATGCAGCTTACAGGACTATGAACCCAGGTGGATGTGGAGGTAAGCTCCAAGCTAGGGGACGAGGGGGCAAGTTCTTGCATTGGATCTGCATGGATACACACATTTAATAGGAGAAGAGAGGTAAGAGGACAGAGAAATTATCAGTTAGAACTGCAAAGAGATGGATAATGGTGAGGAGGTGCGCAGGTAGTTTCACAAGTCACAAAGTGAGTAGAAGTAGGTGGGTGACTCCATCATGCAGGTAAGAAGGAAAAAATCATTTAAATAATGGGGTGGGTATTGTGAAAAGACCACAGTTACCAAGAATGAAGTTTGGTAATTCAGAGAATATTTCTAGCTCATATCCAATTTTACCATTACTAAACTACAATTTTATATTTTCTAAAATAATGTTTCTTTAGAAATGTTAAATGTAGATTACAATTTTAAATATGTCTATTGTTTTTAAGTCCTAATTTTAGATAATTATTTCTAATGCTGTTTGCTGTTACTGCTAATTTCTAGAAATTTCAAAGAATTACGTTTCGCCGTATTTTTCAAAATATACATGCAAAATAAAAATAATATAATATAATTAATTAATTTAGCTTTCATCTCAAAGAATTCTGTAACCTGCTGGATAACATGCCACTGATACACAGCCTAATACAAATGGTAGCAGTAGTACACACATGATCACACACACACACACACACACTCACATGTATATAGATATGTATTATTATGCATATGCATGTGTGTTTGTGATTGTAGAAATTATATACAATGTGTTTAATAAAAACACATCTTGATTCTTGGTGTGAAAACATAATATATGTTCATGATACTCAATCTCACCTGCCAAAGATGCTGCAGTTTATTCACAAGTTATATTTTCACAGTATGAGTAAATGTATCATAATTAAACATGCTGTATATGATTTGCCTTATACACATTCACACATAATGACACTGTTTTGATAATTTTATTATAAATATGTATACATGTGAGTGTGTATATATATATTTCGTGTTATGCTAAGAAGCAGTGTACAGTAACCAGAACTTTCAACTTTGAGTCAAATCTAAGAAACTACTCCAAATTGTTGTTAGAGTATCCACGTGAATGGAGTCTTGACTGGTTAGTTTGTACTGGCAACTGGCATCAAGTTGTGTAAATAGTAATAAGCAAGTCAAACCAAACAGAAGTATTTTGAAATCATTTAATATACACATTTCAGATTTGCATAATACATATAATAGGAAATACAATCATGCCATAAGAACTTCCTGTATTTTGAAACGTTTTAACTGAAGAAGGTCTTATATAATGGATGTAAATCCTATTACATATCATGCAGACTTCATTATTACTGCTTACACATCTCCATGGCAGTTCAAACTAGTCAGTCCAGACTTCATTTACACAGATGTGTAGTTATATATTATATGTATGTGTATTTCTATGTATGTATATATGGATATATATATATGTGTGTGTGTGTGTTTGTGTGTGTGTATCAGCATACAGAGCTTTGTGGTTAAGAGGTTTGTTTCACTATCACATAGCTTCAGACTCAGGCTCACTTCATAGCATGTTGGGTCAGTGTCTTCTCCTGTAGCACTAAGTCCACCCATGCCTTGTGAGCTAATTTGATAGATGGATATTGTAGAGAACCCCATTGGATCTTTATATTTACATATATATATTTTGCTAACAATGACACATAGTACCATCGTTTGAAAAACTATGACTTCATGTAATTTAAACATATGAGAAGCATGAAAGCTGACGGGACATTTGTATGGTTTAGTGGTTATTCACTTCATCAGCCACTGCTGAACTAAAGAGTATTACTTGTTTAATCAGACACTATACAGTAGCTGTTGACAACATCAGTGGTGGAGGATGATATAAGTCATTAGGAATAGATAATAGGGAAAAAGGTTCACTCTGTATATCACCACAAAATTACTGGATTAGAAATGTAGAGAAAAATACCTTCAGAAAGGCCTAGAAAAGGAACATAAGTAGTTACATGTAGAAACATGCCTAGAGATGTGTAGGTATGTACATATATATGTGGTGGGGGTCCATATGTTTATATATATAGAGAGAGACAGGCAGACAGAGAGAGAGACAGGCAGACAGAGAGAGAGACAGGCAGACAGAGAGAGAGACAGGCAGACAGAGAGAGAGAGACAGGCTTGGAGATGCCATTATGAAATACTGCTAAATGTGGAGAAAGAATGGGAGGAGAAAAGCCTGCCAAATGTTGACCCAACTGAGGGACCAGCTACCCAAATCAACAGTACCGGGTAGATAAAGTAATTAAGGATATGAACATAGGGAAAGCCTTTAGTCGAGCATATCAACCCCAGGACTTATTCTTTGGAAGCCTAGTACTTATTCTATCGGTCTCTTTTGCCAAACCGCTAAGTTACTGGGGCGTAAACACACCAGCATCGGTTGTCAAGCGATGTTGGGGGGACAAACACAGACACACAAACATATACACACACACACATATATATATATATATATATATATATATATATATATATATATATACGATGGGCTTCTTTCAGTTTCCATCTACCAAATCCACTCGCAAGGCTTTGGTCGGCCCGAGGCTATAGTAGAAGACACTTGCCCAAGGTGCCACGCAGTGGGACTGAACCCAGAACCATGTGGTTGGTAAGCAAGCTACTTACCACACAGCCACCCCTAATGAATTCTTATTTGTACAGAGATATTCATATAAAATTCTTTCAAAATCAATGCTGATATAAGTAACCTAAAATATTGTTTACTGCAAAAAACATTTCCAAAAATATTTTTCTAAATGTTTCTCTATTTTAACTTAATGTCCTAATATACAATAATATATCATAATACATCATAATATATTTCTTGATCCCTTGTTCTATATATTAATCTTCTTTTGTTTTTTGCTTTTTAAATATAATGCTTCTATTTGTTTTTCACTTCTCTTCCATAAATAGATACATCCATAACTGAAAAGGGAAAATATACAAAAAAAAATATAGAGAATATAAATAAAGCAATAAACGGAAAAACAAATTCACCGACTGATGAATAAAGACTGAAAGAGCAAAAACCAGAGGTTCATAACTCTTGAGCATGGTTGATGTGTGTGTGTATATATATATATGTGTGTGTGTGTGTATGTATGAATATATATATGTACATATATATATATGTAGATATATATTTATATATATATATATGTATGTATATGTATATATATGTGTGTCTATATGTATATAAATATGTATATATTTACATATATATATAGAGATTATATATATATATATATATATATATATATATATATATATATATATATATATATATATATGTAAATAGATATGTAAATATATATGTAAATAGATATGTAAATAGATATGTAAATAGATTATATATATATATATATATATAGATATACATATGCACATGCACACAACCCCAAAACTGTACCAACTGGCAGTGTTCTGTCACCACCAGGACCAAAGATTTCAAAGCCACCAGAAGAGAAAAGGAAGAAATGATGTTTACCCTATCAGAAATTTAACCCACTTGGATTTATGCAGAATTGCACCTAAGGACTTAT
>NC_142939.1:10437635-10440135 GCF_046866305.1 Octopus bimaculoides | reverse complement strand
ATATTTCCATAGTCTTAAAATAGGTAAATATTTCCACAGTCTTCAGATGGTTTGTCTCTTTTTCCATTCCTTTGTGAATGCCTCGTAGGTTGGTAATAGCAAACCCACCTACGAGGCATTCGCAAAAAAATATAGAGAGAGAGACAGACATCTGAAGACTATGGAAATATTTACCTATTTAAAAACTATGGAAATATCTAAAAAACATTTCCCTTAATTTTTTCTCCAATTTAATTGCTTTTCTTATTTTACTCTCTGTTGAAAACTGGTACTAAAATGTATTTCATGATAAAATTATTTTACCATTTTCTACCTTGTCTTATTTTCCTTATACATATCAACTTGTGTGTTATTTTTCTACTTTCTACACACATATATATATATATATATATATAGTGAAAGAATAGAGAGTGATGTTAGCCAGCACTGAAATGTATAACCAAATGTAAACACATTGTCTTTATATTCTCTATCATTTGTGCACACAAAATAGTGAGATGAGTGACATTAATTCTAATCATTGTTTGGGGATTTCATCAGAAATCAATTACTCTCTTTTTTTTATTTTTAGCTGTTCCTGAAGACGCTGCTTATAAAACCATTTTTACTAATAGCTTAAGAAAATACAATAGACTGGTTTGCATGTATAATACATCTTTGGCTATTAGTTACATAAGAAAATCAGTCTGTGAGATTTTACTTATGACCTTAGTGTTAAGTAATGTATAATTAAGCAGTTAGACACTGTTTATAAACCCATTATGATTAGGTCTGATGAAGTGTGACTCAGTATGACAGAGTATTGTCATTGACTATAGGACAACCAAGAAGGGTACTCAGTTGCTGATGAAATCCCAGTTCTGAATTGAATCCCACTTTTTCTATTCACAATGTATTTTTGCACAAAGACAAGGTGTTTCCACATGACTTTACATTCAGTGTTGGCTAAAATCTCTAAATATTTTCTGTAGTACAGAGTAGCATTGGAAAGATACACAATACAATATTTAAATATATACAGTTTTTCAAGTTGTTTGTCTTATTCTTAGATGTATATCTATCAGGCTGGATTTGCACTAAGAACTTTTATTCCTAAACCCAGTGTAAGAACCTACTTATTCACTGGCCATTGACCTATGTATAATTATTGTTGGAACTGTTTAATTATTTATAATTATCTTTCATTAATGACAGCTATGTAATGATCTGATGACAGAGCTGTGATTACTGATTGATTTTTCTCACAAGCATTTTTCGTTGTGACTTTTTGATTTTCCTAAGTTTCAGCTGTTGGTCCTGATCAATTATGAAAATTTACATTATATATGTAAAGTTCAATAAAATAGAAGATCGACCAGTGATTGTTAATGGCATCAAAGCATTTATAGAAGAGTTAAAGAGAAGCGCATGGAAATATAAATATAATTAAGTAGAAAAACAAGAAATTCAGGAAAGTAAGAACTCATCACAATTTTTCAAAGAAAAGTAGATAACCTGAAAGTTCATACTCTAACATCACAGAAAGAAGGGAAATGAATCAATGTAGTCTTTCTAGCAGTTCTTCATAGATAGGTAAGTAGATATCCAGAGAGTTCAGAGGATGCATGTAATCCTTTACAGCTGTTTCTGGGGCTTGGTGTAGTAGTATTGTGCATTGTGTACATGAAGTAAACTGATGTAAGCAATATATATGAAATAACACAAATTTACATTATGTTAGCTCTCACCCATATTTGGAAGGAAATATAGTATTTTACATATGTTACTGCACCAGTGCTTATCTTCATGTGTACAAAGCATAATGCCTTGGGTGTTGGACTCATATGAAGGTCTAATGATCACAGGTTCAATTCCTGGATCAGATGATGGGTTGTGCTCTTGATCAAGTCATTTCACTTCATTTTGCTCTAGTTTACTCAGCTGAAAATAAGTCCCAGACAAGTTCTTGTACAATCTTCTCTCCAACCAGCCATCACATCCTGGGGTTCCACTGGGCCAAGAGTAGGAGAGAAGAGAGGATGTTCCTTCCTAATCATAATTATATAGGATTGTAAAATCCTTTATGAAAGCATTGTACATGCTACCATGTGTTTTTTTTTGTTTTTTGTTTTTTTGTTACTATCCTTACATATATGTACATTTCTCCAGGCAGGAATCAAACTCAAAACCCTATTCTTTACCCAAGGTTTCAATGTTCTTCCTTACTTCACCATAAGGTCATATGCAGCTTCGAAATATCCTTGGCATTTGAAGTCAAGTAGAATAAGGATTGATCAAATATAGCATAAATCAATGAATCATGAGCAATGAGGTTAAAAGATTTGAGTGATATGTCTGGAAGGAAAATTTGTTTCCATGATAATTTCAGTTCAGGTATTTGAGTAGCTACAACACCTTAACCAAATAGCTAAACCAAAATAATGTAACCAAATATGTCACAAACAAATTACGATTTGGAAATGTAAAGCAGCTTCAATAAATCTTATATGTTCTATAGATT
>NC_142939.1:10397635-10435135 GCF_046866305.1 Octopus bimaculoides | reverse complement strand
GTATTAGGAAAAATATGATCAGATAAGAAAATTAAAAAAGAAAAAAAATTATGCATATTCATTTTTTTAACAACTTGACCTCTACTCTAGCAATTTTATTCTTCCTTTTTTAAATTTTTCTCCAGAATCTTCTATTTTAAATTGGTACTAAAATGCCAGCAATGTAGTCATTGACATTCTAACACATCTGACAGCAAAGTTCAAAACTATCTTAGATGACATTTTTTTTACACTTTCTTTTAATATTTGTAGGCATGTCATTATAATTTATCTCATCTCTGCTTACAATGTAACTACAGCCCAGAAGCTGGAATCGGTAAAAGAGTAAAATATATTACTTTAAAAAAATTTGACCTTTGCCTTATAAATTATCATTAATTCACATGTTTTATTTTCTTTTTCCCAGTGATATCTTTTTTTGTACAAGCTAAATATTTTTTTATGTATGAATAAAATCTCAAATATTTAAATGAAAGAAGACATAAGATGTTGTGACATTCATTACTTGAGCCTAAACAAGAAACAACTAGATTAATTAATATAGTTAATATTTTTTTGTTTGTTTTTTATTTCTTTTAAGGTGTCTAACTGGTGGAGTCATTAGAACATAAAAGAATAAGTCTTGCAGTATTTGTTTTAGCCTTTTACATGCTGAGTTCAAATCACGTCAAAGCCAACTTTGACTCATTCCTCTTGATCTGAAAAAAAAAAAAAAAAAAGTCAACTAACCCCTTTTCAATAAATTTCAGGCCTAGTATCTTTCTGAGGAAATTTTTAATATTTTTTTTTGTTGTTGCTATTCTTAAGAATTACTATACAAACAGTTTTCAAAAACTGTTTTATTTGTACTAATTTGTACTAATAGTTCTAAAATCTCTAAATGAGATATAGGTAGTGATGCTGCTTGTGTCCATAATAACTATCTTTTTACACGAGAACATTACTGTGTGATACACGATCCCTATTGATCGGCCTTTCCTTTTCTTTTTTTTTCGATCCCTTTTGATCGAACTGCCCCTTTTTCCCTTCCTACGATCCCTTTTGATCGAAACCACCAATTTTTTTTTTTTTTTTTTTTTTTTTCCTTCCTTCCCCCTCCCAAAAAGAAAAGCTCTACATTGTATTTGTCCCATCTTCGTTGAGCCCTGTGTGGCTAATAAAAGAAATGTATCTTTTAACAAGCCCACTGGTTATTCATGACACCAGCATCTGAGCATCCATTATTGACAGGGCCAGGAAAGGTTGAAATCACATCATTTGCTGCTCCTAGTACTGGTAGTGACAAGGATTTATCTGCCTGCAAGTGATATAAATAGGAATGTGTTTTGCACCAAAAACCAGTACAGTACCTTTCTGTCACTAAGGATTATTTTTTTACAAGCCCACTGGTTATTCCTGACACCAGCACCTGTTTTGACACTGCTATTCTGTATATAACTGGCAGAGATACATCGCTGCTAACTCTAGTGTCTGGGCATCCATCACTGACAAGACCAGAGAAGGCTGAAATTATGTGATCTCATGATCTCATTGATTTATTTCCTCAATAGCAAATAAAAGCAAAAATGTGTTTTGCACCAAAAGCCAATGCGAGAGTTTCTCTCTCGGTAACTACTGCAGTATTCTGTTTTCAAAAGCAAAACATCTGCTTTACACTTTCAAGTAGAAGTAAATATCATATCTTGATAATTACACACACACACACACACACACACACACACACACACACACATGCACAAATATATTTATTAATTAACCAGACAATGAGTAATTTCCAATATCTTTGTTGTCATTCCAGGATTCATCACCTTAATACTATTCTTTTGTTTGAACTTATTACGTGTAAATAAATGAACCTCTACCTGGTGACTTGACCTGCTAGAAATAGACCTGCTGGCAGCGAAGTCTCCTTCAGTTATGCCTTGCTATTGTATAACAGCAGGGAAACATCTGATAATGTAATCAGAGTTACACGGACTGCATAAAACAACGATCACAGCTGGAAGATCTTGGTCATACATTTGTTCCATGAAGGTTATCTTGGATGAAATGACAATATATTATTGTCACTTATAGAGAAGAGGACACTAAGTGTTGCATATTCAAACTGAATGCAATCCAGGAGACAGAATATCATTGGTGACCTTTTAGTTGATTAACCAGTATCCCATGATCAACTCTGTCATCCATGCTCTTCATAGAAAATGGTAAAGCATCAGACTGCATTGCCATTTAATTTCAGCCTTTTATAATTTCCATAATGTAACTTTGCTTCACTGTTTTATTTCTCTGTTTACTTCTTGATTCTGTCCAAGCTGGAACACACTGCCATATACTGTATCTTGTCTGGTTCCGTTTTAGCTTATTTCTTTCTCCTTGTTTCTGTTATTATTATTATTATTATTATTACTACTATTATTGTTAAATACTATTGTAAGGGGGTGAGCAAGCTGGCAGAATCATTAGCACACTGGACAACACGCTTGGCAGCATTCCATCTGTCTATACATTCTGAGTTCAAATTCCGACAAGTCCAACTTTGCCTTTCATCCTCTCAGGGTCGACAAAATAAGTATCAGTCAAGTACTGGAGTCGATGTAATCAACTTGCTCCCTCCTCCAGAATTTCGGGCCATGTGCTATAATAGAATGAGTTATTAAATACTCTTATGAAGATCAGAACATTGGGGGAAAAAATGTGGAGGAGATATTCACAGTATTTGATCCAGCTTTTAAGTTCTACTTGCTATTTTATTACTTTAAAATAGGTGAAGATAAATGTATTTGTAATGACAACGTTAATAAAAAGAATAATGGGAAGAAAAATGTCACGAGATTTCAAACAATCTAATATATAAACATGTATGTAGATAAAAGAGAAAGAAGATATTTTTTGACACTGAATCAATATATATTGAAAATTTAAATTTGGTAACACTGTTTAGGTTTTGTGAAATGTGAAACTCAAGAGTTACAAAATTTGAGCTTTCATCTTCAAAAAAATGTAACAAGTAGTATAATATATATATATATGTGTTTGTGTGTATTTTCAGTTACTGAACGTCCTTGTCTACAACAGAGAGGTGAAGGAAGAGTAAGACATATTGAACATAGACAATAGCTTTGCTAAAATTAAGTTGTTATCCATCCTTGTCTCCCCCTTGTAAACATAAGGATACAGGAAATGTGTCAAGGCTGACAGGAAGCGGTGCAGCTTCCTAGGTCTAACCAACAGTAGTTTTATTCCCTTCAGGGGACTGTCACATTAAGTTGACAGTATACAACTACTTCATCGTATCACTATTGCATAAATCTCTCTGAGAGATTTAGAAATGTATTATTTCTACACTTCAATAATTTTGTAAAAATGTTACTTAAGGAATTGAACCTGGTAAGATTTTTTAAAATTCAGTCTAAATTGTGTGCACTGCACTGACGTATTTGATATTACTAAAACCAAATGTGGAATATATAATCTGAAAAGATAAAGTAATAATTATAGCTTTAGTTTCGACAATGTCTGACCTTGGACAAGAAACCGAATCACTTCTAATTAATTTCATATAAACACAAGCAATTCAGAGCTTTCAAACATCCATCTTATGAAAGTTCAATGATTGCTTGTGTTGTGTCATAATTAAACCCTCTGAAATCTTTCATCTCTTAATTTGATGTGAGATTTGATGCAAGATAACAATTACATTAGCTCTTTAAAAGATTTCCTGCAAAGATGCCAAAATATCAAATGATTCCAATTTATCTGAGAAATGGCTTTTTATTGGTGCAATATATAGTCTGAGATTTAAAATGTTATATGTGCGTGTATGATGCAAACTCAACTAATATGGCTGTAAGAGGATATAAACCAATAGCAAACTATGTAGACACTGTGTCTCTGTGTTAATCATCTAAATGCAAGTATGCAAAGCTTAGTCATGTTGTCCAATTCAAAGTTTATTGTTTTATATTTTCCATTTCTCATATTTTCTGTTGTTTTCCATGCTACAAAATTTAGCAATTTAAATGTTTGGGAATAGTCCATTTGTCTATTACCCTTGCTATATTGAATTACAACATGTTTCGGAAATAAACAAGAATATAAATGAGAGTTAAAGCACACTAATGACTAGCCTGTACTTGAAAGATATAAAAATCATGGAAAAGGTTACAGTAGAAGGTAACGTAGACTTAGTATATGAGATTCTTGTTGCTTCTGCAAGATTCTCTGGAGAGAATTGGCAAATTGTTACTGTCTGGTTATTGGATATTCCTAATATTTTGGTGCATGTGTGTAGAAGAACTGTCGTTGTTGCTATTTAATCTTTGGTCAACACTGATTGAGAAAACTTGTAATCAAAGGCATTCCACTCATGACAATCCCAACTGATTTTTTCTTTTTGTTCAGAGTGTGTCTAGGTCTACATTATCGAATATTTCGTTCCTTGTTTTAAAGAGAAGTAAGTGTGATATGAAGGAGATTTAATTGCTTCTTTTAGCATGTTGTTGCACCAAGGAGATACTCACTCGTTAACTCATTGTAGTATGTTTGTGTACAATGTGTGTGTGTATTGGACAGGTATTTATAGGGCTTAAATGGGGTTGGGGTTATAACAGTGATATCTGTGTGTTAATGTATCTGGGTATTTGTGGCTGTTTAGAGTTGTATCTATAGGGGATGGTTGCATTGATGATGCAGCAGTATTTTATAATAATAGTAATATATCAAGATATTTGAGGGTTAGTTTATTTGAATATCTATTAAGTTTTGGTGAAAGATATTTCAATAATTATAATAATGTAATTAATGATTATATACAATTCTCAAAAAAAGAATAACAAAAAATATCTGAATCTCTGAAGACTACTATTATTTTATTCAGCAAAACTGAAGGAAAATTAATCATTTTTCTTAAATTGATAAATGTTTTCCACATGCAAATAAAATATTTTCATTTCATTTAATTTAACGATAGAAAGCAACGTTTTTAAAATTCACCTTACACAAATTTGATAAAATGAGAATCATTTTTCTTAACAATAATTAATAGATAAAGATTTTTGTCAACACATTTGTAGCTCTCTGAATATATATCTGAAAAGTTCAAACATTAATTTCAAAACACTTTCCTTCATTAATAAATAGATTATATGTTGTAATTCAGTTTCAACTTTAGTTGTTTTATTTTTTGTGTCTTTTTTTTTTCCTTTTGTCTTTAAAAGCAAGCAGCGTATGATTGGGTTCTTTTTCTGAAACAAGACATGCCGAACATTGTAATAAATAAAAACTTGAACATCACTTAATGAATTAAATGTCATATGTTTAAGACTTCAGTGATGCACAACTATTTTTTTTTATATGCTATGGAATGGCCCACAATTCTTTTTTCTATTTTTCTTTTTTTTTTCTTTTTTTCCAATATATCGATGTGTATAACGTTTATAATATACATACAAATGTGAAACAACATTAGCTGTAATAGCAACATCTCCAAGAAATTTCTGAAAAGTTTCTCTGAGATAGAAAATATTACATCTAGTTCCATTATGCCTCTGTATATACATTATAAATGTTATACATACCGGGATTTCAATTTAATGCTGTTTCAAGTGCATATATTAATATTTTATAACGACTGTGGTCCATTACAATATTGTTTAAATAAAACAAAAAATAAATAAATAACTGCTAAAACACAGATTGAATCCAAATCACAAAAGAATGAAGCACCATAAGCCATACCTGAAAGGTAAAAATATCAAATTTAAAAAAAAAAAATAATAAACAATAATAAGCAAATTAATCAGTGTGAATGTAGAAAATGTGACGTCATGCATATAACTTTTTCCTATTTATACAAGTGTCACTGTGGCCCACTGTGGCCCATGAAGATTTTTCATGATCCACTTCTGAGCAGTATGATTCAGTTTGTGCATCACTGGCTTAAGTGACAGTATACTGTGTGTGTGTGTGTGTGTGTGTGTGTGTTGTGATGGTGGTGGTGGTAGGAGGGCATGCACTGTACAGCAGTAGCAAGTTTCCATAAAATTGAATCTATAATGTAGAGTTTGATTCCTAGTTGAACCATTTTAATACACCTGCTCCATATACCATGAAGGTATATGGCCCAGTGGTTAGTGTGCTGCACTTATGATTATGAGATTATGGTTTCAGTTCCCAGATCAGGCAGTTGAGCAAAACGACTTCATTTCATGTTGTTCCTTTTCTCTTAGCTATAAATGAGTTCCAGTAATTGCTGGGAAATTGGTCCTGTGATGAACAAGTGCCCTATTTCTTGGGTGGGGAATGTTCTAATCCCAGTCAATTACATGCCATGGAAACCTGGTTAAACTCCAGTCTTTTTGCTCTTGACAGACCTATGTCATAATCTACTCCATTTACCAGGGAGTTGTTAACTTGTAATCAATACTTTGTAGAAGAAAGGCGTGAGGACTGGGCTTTATCACAGTGAATTGCTCTCAAATCATATTACACACTCACAAACAAAGCATTCGTGGGTGTGAACTTGTTAACATTAATGGCTGCAAGATATTTTAGATTTCACAATATATTTATGTAGAGTCAAAGCTGCTATATTTAACTGTCATCGAAAGAGGGTCAGTAAACTGTATTCTATAACAAGCAACACTGACTTCACGGCTGTCCACTATACAAATAGTTATGAAGAAGAAATATATAGAAATCATTGTATCAATTAGTGAGTGTTTTGTTAACCTGCAGTATTGAATTTGAATCATATTGCATGCATATATAGTTTACAGTGACACGGTGCTTGACGGAATGACTTATTCTGCATATCCAAATATATAGCACTACCACTTACAACAGAGAATTATACCATATTGTGGTCAAATCAGCCAGGGTGATTCTACGTAGTCAATCACTCTCCTGCATATAATAACTAATTCCCACTCAAATCACACCCTATCATCTTAGACAAGAAGGCTACACTAGATAACATAGAAGATGAAATTTTCACTAGTGACTCCACATGGATTAAGTTAGAAGTTCAGTAGATCAGGGTTATCTCGTGACATCAATGTGGTTTATACTCAGTTTGAATTGTTATAGCTTTAAAGATAGAAGAAAAATCAAGGATCAAGCAATTCTTGAGAAAGAGACTGGGCAAAGTGTAAGATGTTGATTAGCTGCTTGTGAATGGAAAAAGCTGAATATTTGTATTGTTCTGTGATGTAGAGAAAAGGAATCTTCCATTCTTTATATTTTTCTTGTTTCTGTCATTACACTCTTGCCTTGCTGGGGCACAACCTTGAAGGGCTAAACAAAACCAACCCCAGAACTTAGCTTTTTAAAAAGTCTGCCACTTAATTCTATCAACCTCTTTTTTTATTTTATGTCAAACTGTTAATTTATTGGGCTGTAAATAAACCAACACCAGTTGACAAGGGGGGACAAACACAAACACACACGCACATTCATGCTCACCCACAATATATATACATATACTTATATATGTATATGTGTGTATATATATATATATATATATATATATATATATATATATATACACGACGGGCTTCTTTCAGTTTCTGTCTACCAAATCCACTCATAAGGCTTTGGTTGGCCCGAGGCTGTAGTAGAAGACACTTGCCCAAGGTGCCACGCAGTGGGACTGAACCCGGTAACATGTGGTTGGTAAGCAAGCTACTTACCACACAGCCAGAACTTAAAAAGAAATGAAATTCCATGTTGACATGGGTTGGACGGTTTGACAGGGTCGTGCAACAATGTCTACTCAGGCATAGTTACCCTGGATGGATCCCTTTCCTAATGCCAACCTCTTTAATTAGCATATTGCTTGCTTCTTTCACTGCACCAACATTTGATCATCATCATCATCATCGTCATCATTATTATCATCACTATCATCATCATCATCACTTCGTCTGCTACTGCCACCAATACAACCACCACCACCACCACCATCGCCGCCACCACCACTGCCACCACCACCACCACCACCATCATCATCATCACCAACATTTTTACATCCACTTCTTTCCATACCGGCATCGGTTGGACAGGACTTCTTGGGGCAGTATTCCATGGTCAAATGCCAATCTTGGCAACAACCCACACATTTTCCTTCAAGTAAGGTTCTTTATTCAGTGTTGTTTTGCACTTGACCACTGCCCCTCGTCTTGCTTATGAGGGATATAAACATGTAAACACTGCCGAATCAGTATCAAGGCAAAGACACACACACACACACACACACATGTATATACATTTTGACACTCAAAAAAAAAAAATGGAAGAAATCTTTGATGTTTCAAGCCTAAACTCTTCTACAGAAAGGAAAGAGGAGAGAAAACAGATGGAGAGAAGAAAAAATGGAAAGAAAACAGTATGTGTCTGGATTAACAGTTGCACATATTGAATTTTATATATATGTAGATATATATATAACACTGAATCTGTTAGAATAATTAATACTAGTCATTGAGCCAATAATAGCCTTTCCGCATGACATTAGTTTTTCTCATTAGAATCGTTATGTTCTGCATTAAATATATTCATTTGCACTGAACTACTGACGACCATATTTTCCAGCAAGTTAAATTTTTCAGACCAAAACATACAGCCAAAAACAGGTCGGTCACCTTGTATATCAAGACAACTTTAGAAGACTGAAAATTCCGAGAGAAATGGAGTAGGATTTGGAAAGATAGTGACGATGTTTGAATGTCTACACTATATACTACATCTATGATTTGAATGCTGGAAAAGACAGTAGTTAATTAGCTTGCAGTTAAGAGTTCAAGTCTTACCATAGAAAAAATACTTGTGACATAGAGGTCAGGGATAAATATTATTTTACTTGGAAGCAGGTAAGTGTTGGCCACAGGAAGAGCATCTAGCCATTAAAAATATCCATCCCAACAAATTCCATCTGAACCATGCAAGCATGGAAAAATGGACATTAAAACGATGATGATGATGATGAACTAGTATTTTGTCTAGGGAAAAATCTATCTCTCATCCCTATAATATCACAAATAATAGAGATAACAAGTGTCCCTTAGGACCCTTGAGGGTTCATGGGGATTCACAGAGGCATGAAGAGAGTGCCTTTCCACGAGTGTAAGGTGGGAGTAGGGGTGAAACCAACTCAAAGTCTTTTGTGAAGTAATTTGGGTTACCATGAAATAAAAGGTTTTGGCGAATGAAATTGAGATGATAGAAATTTAAGTGAAAGAATTAAATTATTGTTATGTAATAAAATTTGAAAAGAAAAAATTTACAATTTCAATAGAATATATTCTTAAATATAATTTAAATAATTCTTTTACTATCAATTTTTCTATTATCATGGTATGTATGCGTGTTTGTGTATACACATATATATATATATGTACACAAATGTATATAGGTATGTAATGTGTGAGTAATGTAAGCATATGTGTTTGTATGTATATATGCACACACATACACACACACACATATACATACATACATATATATTTATATATATATATATGCACATGTATATATATGTTTGTGTGTGCATATATACATGTACACACACATACACACACAGATATATACACAAACATACAGATGCACATATATATATTAATATTGTTCATATGGTATTGATTACAATAAATAAATATAAGAAAACATCTTCGTATTCTCACACTGATAGCTAAATTTGATTCTTAATTTAATATATTTCTATGGTTGGGTAAGTACTTCAGGGAGGGCTTGTATGGAGTCGCAAATAAAATAATTTCTAAAGATATAATGCTTGTTGAAGTCTGAGAAGCAATAATGAGGTGACCATAGCATCAGCTTAGTTTTATGCATGGCTTCAATAGTTTTCTCTTTTTTTGTAAAAATAATATTAACAATAATAATAATAACGACAACAACAACAATAATAATAATAATAGTAAGCAAACAAAAATTTCTCCTGGGTCAAAATGGGTCTCCTTTGTATATTGACTGAATTTCCAGAGCTTTTAAGAAAGTCTGGAAGTAGATTCAATTCTAAAGATGATGAATATAGTAAAAAAAAAATGGATAAGAACAGTGAAAAAATATTAAAAAATAAAGCAAAATTTAGATTTCTCGCTGAAGAAAGTTAATAAGAAAATTAATAAAGCATGAATAATAATAATAATAATAATAAAAATATATAAATTAAATATATAAAAAAATTTCTGGTCTAAAATGTCTATATTAAGTAAAAAAAAAAAAAAAAAGTAGACAAAAAACAGAAAAAATGGGAAGAAAAAGAAAATGTCAACAGAATTAATGTAAAATAAGAACTTTCAAGGAATTTTTTTTTGCAGCAAGAATTTTTTGTTCCAAAGAGGTAGTTTTTATACCAACTTTCCTATCTAAACAGAAAATTTGAAAACTTCCAAGTTTGTGAAATATGATACAATATGATGGAATTAAATTTTCTTTTTTTTTTTTCTTTGATTGGGGTGGATGGAGTTTGCCAAAATATTTTATTTTAGCCACAAAACACTTATGTTTCTTTCTTAGTTTTTTTTTTGCTTCTTTTTTTTTTTTCATTCCAATCAACTCGAAGCTAGAGTGAGGTATATCTGGAATATGTGGGCATCAAGATTTTTGATTGGAGTTCACTTGTTTAAGTATGAGTCGCTGTTGGTTTCTATGCATTCCGTCAACCACTGCAAAACGACCTGTTGCAAAATTGGCAAAATGTGTCTAGTATATTACCTGGCTCAACACTTTCTTAACCCTTTTAGAGAATTCTCATTCCCTTACTAGGGATCAAAAGGAAGTGGGAGAGAACTTGTCAATGACTTTGTCTATGTACATAGTTCCAACAATATTCAAAAGGAGGAAGAAACTTCTTGCAGAATAAGCAGCACCAGCAGTTTTCTAGTTCATGGTTTGGCAAAAAATGTTCATTCAAGTTGAAATGTTTTTGTTACGATTCAATTTTTTGTCCAGTTTACTGCATGGCTGTGAAACCTGACATTTAAAAAAAAATTTATGATAAGGACCTTGTTGATTGGTGACATATGGCACTGGAGAAGACCCATCAACCTGTGCAAGCATGGTGAAATATATTTAAAATGGGGTAGAAATGGCATCTGGGATATCTGTCTATAACTGGGCCTTTCATCCAGTTTATACCAGCTAATACCCCATCTGTTGCTCTCTTGCGCATTTGATACTCTCACAACACCCCTTCCTATTCACTGTGCCAAGCCAAGCATCACATTCTGTTAACACAAAACCATTCCTGTAATTACCCATCACTCACTCACTCTTTCTTTTTCTCTCAGCAAACAAGTAGCTGCCATTAATGTCTCTCATCCATTACAACGCCTGGATAAGGAAGGATTACACTGGATCTCTTGCTCTCCAATGCACTCCCAATTTTACCCTCCTTTACTGCTCACCATAACTTCTCCTTCCAGTCAGTCTTTTATTCACATCAATCATTCTTTTATTATTGTCGTCTTGGTATTCCCTATCAACTAATATTACTTCTAATTCTATATTGACATCTGTTGCACTCTTTTACCACTGACCATTTCTGATACTCTCACTCACTCTCTCCCTTTTCTATTTGCAAACATGTAGCTGCCATTAATGTCTCTCTTCCACTACCTTCTCTCACTCTCTCTCTCTCTTTCTCTCTCTCTCTTTCTCTCTCTCTCTCTCTCTCTTGTAACACCCTACCTTTACCGCTTCTCTTGATTGCTCCTCTAGTATTAATCTCTCTCATTTCTCTCCTTTTCCAATCACTCACTTTTCCTCCTTCATACTCTCTTCTTTTTCTCTCCCATCCCAGGTCATCTTCTGCAACCAATCTCTCTTCTACCCACTCCACTGGCCACATTATCCTGAATAGAGACAATATAGTACAGTGAGAACACCCTTTAGTCTTGCAGGGCAAAAGGCAATCTCGCTAGTACCACCACCATGATAAAATTTGTCCAGTAAAGCCAGTCAGGTGACTGGCAAATGATCAGAGACATTGTCGGGCTAACAAGACTCTGTAGTTTGTCTTCTTGAGGACATGACATTCTTTCCAATGCAGGTGTCACGATAAATGCACCCAGTAGACTCTGTAAAGTAGCTGGTGTTAGGAAGAACGTTCAGCCATAGAAACTTGTTAAAATTTAAATATATCATCCTTAGAAGAGCAGAAACTTTGAATATGAACTAACTCAGAGTATGACAGCCCATGAGGGGCTTTTGCCGAATGGAAAGCAGAGATAACAGGATAACTGATGCTAATAATGATGACAATGACAAATGTTGAACAATAATGTCACAGGTTTCTATTGAGCCACTCATTGGTTTACTGCAATTCTGATGGTGAATGCAACAAAGGTGTCCCTGTAACTAGATGCAAAACAATTATCTCAAAGTACTTCATTTTCAAAGGGAAAGATTTCCATTTTTCTAACCAAACTTTCATAGTCAAACCATATATACACATGCATGCCAAAATACACACATACAGATATATAGATACACACACACACACACACACACACACACACACACACACACACACACACACACACACACACACACACACACACTTTAAGTAATTATTTTCCGGGAAATCTTTAAAATGGCAGGTAACACAATATACAAATATAGAATCCAAATAATTTTATTCTCTTGCCTGATGAGCAGTAGCTTATCAAGCAAAGTGAGGCTTTGAAAACACAGTCAACCTGCATTTTGTTTGCCTAAATTATACACACACACACACACACACACACACACACACACGGTTTAATTTTATATACTTTATATCTTCATTCTTCATTATTATTTATCATCGATTTTCCATGCTGGCAGGGGTTGGACTATAAATCTATAGTTTATATTTATACACACATATGTTGTTTTTATATATATATACTTATATACATGTATATATATGTTGCTTATATATATAGGGAAGCAAACTGCTTAACTGCACAGTCATCCCTGCACTGTTTTTAAGACTAAGTAGAACACATGACAATGAAGCAAGCATCAGCGTCTGGCAGGAGTTAGGATTTAACATACTTTATTCTTCCTATTTTAGCCAATGATCAAAGCTATTCTTAATAACTCTGGTCATTTAGTTCTTTTTACTTCTTTTTTTTTTGTTTTGTTTTTTTTTGTTTTCATGCATAGTGTATCTGCAACCATATTATCCAACCATCCAATCTGCTTTTCGCTTTTTTTTTTTTTTTTTTACGGTGGTAGAGTGATATGAGGAATATATTTTTTTCTTGTTTTTAGAGGCTAAGTGACAATACAGAGACTCTCAGTCTTGCTAATCACATATTGTGGTGTCCACCACACAGAAGAACAAACTAGAAAGGTTTGGCATCTGACCAATCAGAGAGATAACTATTATTATTATTCTTTTCCTTTTTTCTTATCGAGAGTGAATATGTGAGAATACTGACTGCAGACAAACCCCAATTCAATATGTTGGCTAGTTTATATTGATGACAATGAAGGGGCTCTAAGTAAGGAGAAAAAAATGATTGTCAGTCACAGATAATATTCCTTGTGTCAATTTATAATTTAATTTATTAGTCAATGATATCATATGATAAAACAATAGCAATACAATGCTCACTACTAGCTTTTACAAGTAGTCAAGTACTGACGTGGTCAAATCCACTGTAATATCCTTTTCTTTCCCCAAATTTATGAGCTGAGTTTATATAAAAGACATTATTATTACTATTATTACTATATTATTGTTATTGTTATTATGATTATACTCTTTACTTTTTTACTTGTTTCAGTCATTTGACTGCGGCCATGCTGGAGTACCGCCTTTAGTCGAGAAAATCAACCTCAGGACTTATTCTTTGTAAGCCTAATACTTATTCTATCGGTCTCTTTTTACTGAACCGCTAAGTTACAGGGACGTAAACACACCAGCATCGGTTGTCAAGCGATGGTGGGGGGGACAAACACCGACACACAAACACATACACACATATATATATATATACAATATATGACGGGCTTCTTTCGGTTTCCATCTACCAAATCCACTCACAAGGCTTTGGTCGGCCCAAGGCTATAGTAGAAGACATTTGCCCAAGGTGCCGCACAGTGGGACTGAACCTGGAACCATGTTGTTGGTAAGCAAGCTACTTACCACACAGCCACTCCTGCGCCTATCATAATTATTATTAAATCAAAATTAAAAGAAGCATGCCATTGTCATCTAGTGAACGATATTTCAACATCTTGTGTGTCTTCAACAAGTTCAAAAAATAATTTTGTCAATCTACTTCATTTTGGTTAATATATAAAGGATTGAGGTAACTGCTCCTGAAGATATAGAGTCAAAATTATTATCATTATTTATCACTCACAGATTTTGTTGTAACTCCTGGAAACTTGCATGCATAGTGGGCTGGCTACCTGCAGCCTACGGTACCATGCAATCTATTCTTTTCCACTATCTAATACTTTCCTGACGAAGATTCTGGCTATGCCACGGAGGCAAAACTTTTTGTAATGTTTCTACTGGACACTCTATTCCAATTTCATTTATATTCTTCATGATGCCTTCTGATAGTGTCCCCAAAGATGCAACAATAAATAGCACTATCTTCACCTTCTACATTTTCCACAGTTGAACTCTCTCATATTTTAGAGGATTGTATGTGTCTAAATTTCTATTTCCATCTTCCTCGTATTTTTATTATTATTATTATTATTATTATTATTATTATTATTATTATTGTTGTCATCATCATCATCTTTATCATTATTATTATTCAAGGATTGGGAACGATGAGCTGGCAGAATTGTTAAGATACGGGACAAAATGCTTCGTGGCATTTCATTCATCTTTATGTTCTGAGTTCAAATTCTGCTGAGGTCAGCTTTGTCTTTCATCCTTTCAGGAACAATGAAATATGTACCAGTCATACACTAGGGTTCAATGTAATTAGCTAACTCCCTCTCCTAAAATTTCAGTCCATGTGCCTATAGTAGAAACGATTATCATCATCATCATCATCATCATCTTTTGTCTTTTACATTTTACTTATTTCAGTCATTAGACTACGGCCATGCTGGGGCACTGCATTGAAGAAATTTTAGTTGAACGAATTGACCCCAGCACTTATTTTTTTTTTTTAAGCTTGGTATTTATTCTATCAGTCCCTTTTACCAAACTGCTAAGTTATAGGGGTGTAAACACACCAACACCAGTCCTCAAGTGGTGGTGGGGGCAAATGCAGACACAAAGAGATGCACAAATATATATATATATATATATATATATATATATATATGTGTATATATATATATATATATATATATGTACCGGCACATCTTTACAGCCCCTTCTTTTGTCTTACATTGTTATATGCATGAATAAGACTCAATGGCAGAATAAAGTAATTTATAATTATAATTATAATTATTATTATTATTAATGTTATTAAGGGACGTTGACTAGCAAAATCATTGGACACTGGGTAAAATGCTTTATAATATTTGTTCTGGCTCTTCTCATCAACCGAGCTTCTCTGCTCGCTATTCATGAGTGGGTCATTGGAGGTAGAGTCCTCAGGCACCACCTCCAAAGCATCCCAACAGAAGAAACTACCATTAGACTTTCTAACTGGATTCCTAAGCATGACGAACTGAGACAATGGATGTCATCCAGCCATCTCATCCTTGGTTTGTCCCTAAATCTTCTACTTGACTCAACTTGCAGATTCTGTGATTGTTTGCTGACATTCTGAGTTCAAATCTTATAATGGTCAACATGACCATTCATTATCATGAAGTCAATAAAATATAGCACCAGTGAAGTACTAGCATTAAAACAATCAACTGTGTTTTTCCCCAAAAATGTTGGGCCCTTGTATCTATGTAAGAAATTATTATTTGGCTCAGTCGTTTCATTGTTGGACAAAATGCTTGGTGGTATTTAATTATGTCTCCTTTATAATCTGAATTTGAAACCCACTGAGATCAACTTTGCTTTTCATGATCAATAAATTGAAGTACCAGTTATATACTGGGATTCATCTGCTAAACTCTTCACCAAAAGTTTTGGCCTTGTGCCCTTTTTAGATTTGTTCATTATTAACAAGTTGGTATAAGACATTATTTGATGTGAGAAATCCTTGTTATTAATGAGATTCTAGAAATGGCAATTTGCCAAAGTAAATAAAATAATTAAGCTAATATTAATTAACATAATTATTATTTTGAGATTCAAAAATCTAATTAGAAATATCTATGCAGTGAGAAAAAGGCAATATTACCTCAATAACTTAAATTTTTTTAAGCATTTCAACGAGTATGGGAGACAACTCCAGGCACATTTTGATCTTATTTGAATAATTAACCTCAGTGATTTATTTTTCGACATGATGGATAAAAGTTAGCTTTTCCCCACCACTCCTTATATTATGAATTTGAATCATGCCATGATTGACTAAACATTGTTTTTTTATACATCTTGAGTTAATAAAATAAATGTTTAGCAGAAATATTGTGGGCCATTCATTCTATTGAATCAATGGCCCATTGACTCAAGGTTCCATTACAAATCTGTCACCTTGTGTCAATGGAAGTAACCAGTAACATAGCACCATAATCAAAGAAATTGGACCAAAAACTTTAAAAAACAAAGTAATAGAATCAGAAATAACTGAGCTATTTTTGTTTTTTTCTTAAAGAATAATTCATTAAATGTTATAGCTTTAGAAATGTCATACTTTGCAAAGATCTCCTACAATTCTGAGACTAAAAATGTAGACAATGACAATTCTTAACATCAACTGCTCAAAGCCATGATATGAGAACCTCAGGAATTTGACCGATTAATTTAATTCATAGATTTTTCTATATCTTCCATATTATATTCACATATCTTTGTTCAAGCCTTAAAGATTCATCTGGTATCCATTATTCATCAATAGGCAGATTTGGTTTTAATATCCACCTTAGGACACTTATTGTCTCTGTTCTTCAGAACAAAGCTAATACAAGTCAACATGGGACTTGGAGAGATAATTGAAGAGTGTATTGTTCAATAGCAAGCAGATACATATTTAAAGAGACATTTAAAGAGGCTTTTGAGACCTCACAATTTTGTTTCATTTATTCCTTCTCACATTTTTTATCAATCACAATGTAACCTGTATTTCTCTATATTATAGCAAACAGTCTTCTACAGGATAAAATATTCAACACTGACATAAGGATACAAATATATAAAGGTTACAGGTGTACATGTTTGAATCAACCACAGTATATAACTGGTAATTATTTTACTGACACTGGAAGGAAAAGTAATGTCATTCCCTATTTGAATTCAGAATCAAAAAATAAAGTGACAAATCATGATTGCAAAGCAAACTTCATAAGCATTAAGCTATACTATGTGTGTGTGTGTAATATTATATAACATTATATAAATATGTGTGTGTTTGTGTGTGTGTTTATGTGAGTGTGTCTGTGTGTATTTACATCCATATATATGTATACACATACATGCGTGTGTGGCGGGGTGCATATTTAATTATATATTGTCATATGTGTGTATATGCATGTGCATGCATACGCTTTTTTGTCAATATAGAAGTAAAATTTCATTATCTTTTAGTATTTGACTGTTCTTGTTACTTTGCCTTCACTGTTTCAAATATTTCCTTTTCTTTTTTTTTTGTCAGACTCATAATCAATGACAATCCACCAATGCCCATCCCATTTTCTATTAGGTGGGGACTACATTATCTAATATCAATAACCCAAGGATATGGTTTTATTATGATTTGGCTTCGATGTAAACCTAGCGGGCAGAGCAATACCATAAATGATAACTTTGGCAACGAAGAATTGATTTATTGGGTTCACTATTCTGTTCTTGAATTGTTTAGGATTTCTTCCTTAGGCCACAGGTTACCATTTATTGAAGAAGGATTTTGCATATGTGGCATTCCTGTCATTACTCCCAGAACATCATCTATGTAAGAGAAATAGCTTCAGCCAAGAAATCTTAACTGTATTAAGAATTTAGTTTGCTAAAAGATTATATTTCCACTTCACATATACATACAAGCATAATAATCATTGATGAAACCGTGATAATCATTAATTAGTTGTAATCAATCAATTGATTTATTTCATCATAAACGATGCCACATTGCTTAAGACTAGGTCTTTGAATTTACTTGAGCTTTCATTTTACTGTGGCTTGGTAGAGAAAAGGCTATTTTTTTAAAAGACAAAATATGAAGACAATGCCAGTAAGAAATGTCAAATAAACCAGGCAACCATAATTAATTACGATTAATTAATTGATTAATAATTATTTTATTAAGTTAAATTGAATATTTAAATTAATCACCAAGAGACAGGGGACAATTAGGCATGTCATATCCTATTCATTTTCTTTTGTATTATAACTTCCTTATGTATATTCATATACACTTTTATTTCAATATTACCTATTCACATACACACACACATATAAATATATATGTTTATATGTAGTTTAGCGATTTTACTATTGACCCACCCATGTTAGCCTCTGGCTGCTCGTTACCAACCTGCCTGGATTTAAATTAAATCATTGACCAAAATGATGTCATTACAAGATTGACAAAACAAGGGTATTAATAGATAAATAAAAGCACCATCATAACTTTAAGTCTGAACCATTTTTTGAGTTCCAAGTACCAGCTTAATATGTAGTGAGCATCGTACTCTTTAATCTATGAGATCATATGGTACCATTGAAGACTTTATTTTTTAAGTTGCATATCACGTACAGATCAGTCTGCATACTCTCTCTCTCTCTCTCTCTCTCTCTCTCTCTCTCTCTCTCTCTCTCTCTCTCTATCACTTTCTCCTTCTTGTCTCACATACTGACACTTCACTAAGCAGTTCTTTCCTCAAAATCTTATTTCACTGAATTCCCTCACCCTTACATTCTGTCTTATAGATGCTGAAGCAGAAAACATTAATGGTTAATAACATCAATTTCACCAATCTTAGAGGGTCTGCAAAGGTCGTGGGTGCTCCCCTTCTTTTTCTACTCCTTATGAATAAAAAAAAAAATGGTTGTCTACATATATATATAGGCAGCCCTTTATATACAATATATATATTTATGCAACATTTTTATATATATATATATATATATATATATATATATATATATATATATATATATATATATATATATATATATATATTTGCATATATATATATTTATATGTATTTATGTATGTATAAAACATATATATATTTAACAATTTATGTATGTATATATATACATATATATATATATATATATATATATATATATATATATATATATATATATATATATATATATATATATATGTATGTATGTATGTATGTATGTATGTATATATATATATATATATATATATATATTAAAAAGTATAAATTTAGAAATTATAATGCAGTATATGTCATAGATATTTATTTCATAATGAAACAAACATAAACAATGAAAGAAAGCAAAGTGGTAGGTAGGTTGTCACTGATTCCGTTTCTTTAGCAAAATGTTTCCATTTCTTGCAATTTGGATTCAGTTGTAGAATCTAAAACAAAACTTCTCAACATGGCGATTTCCATAGGGTGCATATTGCCAGGAATCACAAGGGAATGGAGTGGTGGGCCCATATCTGTTTCTGCTAACCGCTCTAATGGTGCCACAAGGATTTTCTGTTCGTCAGATCCAACTTTGGTGAGGCCAACACAAATTGTATCTTTCGTAAATGCTGGAGATTGAAAGGAAAAAGAAAAAAATATGCAAAAGAAGATTAAAATTAGAACATTTATGTATACACATGTAATTAGTAACACAAAGTATTAAAAAATAAATAAACAAATTATTATTAGTAGTAGTATTAGTATTATTATTGCTATTATTATTATCATCATTAATTTTGAGTGCAGTTTTGAATTCAGCTATTTTTGAAGTGTAGTGTGAGTAAAAACAGCTTCTTTTGTTTTTAAATGTCAGAACAGGAAGACATTGCAAGTGAAAGGAATGAGAAGTGTGAACTATTTCAACCAATCAATACACAAGCAAGACAGAGATTACAATAAAAAAAAATAAATAAGAAATAAAGGAAAAAAAAAATTTTTTCATGGCCATATGGTTTAAGAGTTCTGTTTGGAAACGTGCTTCTGTGTTCAATATCAGTAAGTGGCGTGCATTAGGCCAGTGTCTTCTACCATGTCTCGCATTGGCCAAAGCTGTCTGGATAAAAATTTGGTAAATAGAAACTGTTCAGAAGCTTAACCCATTAGTATGTATGCATACACATACACACACACACACAAGCACACGTGAACACGCACTCACACACACACACACATGTATGTATACATGTCTGCATGTTTTTATATATGCATAAACACACACACACATATATGTAGATAGACAGATAGTGTGTGTATATATATATATATATAAATATATTGCTATAACATAGATATATAAATATATAGACACACATATATAGACACTTACATATACATACATGCATGTGCATGTATATATATTAACATATCTATACACATATATACAAATATACATCTATATACACAAACACATATATGTGTATATAAATATATACACACACAAATACACATTTATATATATGTGCGTGTGTGTGTATGTATGGTATGGATGGATGGAGGATGAATACATGTATATCGGTGAGGGATGAAGAATCAGTAATAGAGCGTCGAAGAAAAATACCTTGTGGTATTTGGTTACATCCCTTTATATTCTGGTTATATCCCTTTATATTCTTGTTATATCCCTTCATATTCTGGTTACATCCCTTTATGGAGTGGGTACGGCCCTTTATGCTTGGATGGACTTTGTCTTTCCTCCTCCTCCAAGGATGATAAAATAAATACCAGAGAAAGTGGTGAGGTCGATATGATTGACTAAAACCCTTGACGGTGGTGCTGCAGCATGGCCGCAGTCCAATTACTGAAACCAGTAAAAGAATAAAAGAAAAAAAGAGCATAGATGTTTGATTTCATATAACACACTGGACAATGAATGGAGAAGTTGGATATTTGTATCCTGTCAGTAGTACAACATTGTATCCATGGCCAATACAATTGACTCTCAAAAACCCAAATCTACCTAGCTCTAAGTGTGGTGTATTTGTATGTATTTGTGAACCACTTAAGGCAGTAGAGAGAGTTCATTGAGGGTTGTTAGAGATACAAGCTGTAACAGCCAAATCTTTCCAATTCACATTCTGAAAGGGAATGATGAATCAGATAAGACAGAATCCAATGTGAGCAACAAATGAGAGGGCCACTCCAGCATTTCTTTGTTTCCTAGAAATAGCAGCTAAATCTTTCTCAAATCACATTCTAAATGAGCATGATGAATTATATAAGGAAGGATCCACTACAATCATTAAACATGGATATCATTACATCATTTCTTGGTTAGCTAGAAATAAGAGCTTAATTTTTCTCAAAGCACATTCTAAAAGGAAACACTGAATTAGATATGATAGAGTCTGCTGCAGGTAGCAATCAAAGGATGTCCTACATGACTGCTTGGGCTCTTAGAAATAACAATCAAATCTTTCTCAAATCTCATTCTAAAAGGGAAATAAGAAGATGAATGCAATCACCATGTCCTCAGTACTACCAGCACCAGGGGCCAGTGATGTAGAACACAAAGAAGAAACCAAGATGTTCTCATCCAAAACAAAGCCAGCTGGAGATTCCAAATAGCAGTTCCACTCCACTGTCTAGTCATATTTAGAAGGAGATGGATCCTGGAGGAAGGTGGAAATTGTTGGGGGCAGTAGGAAGGGAAAGACGAAGCAGAGCAAAAAAAAAAATAGCAGCCTATTCTGAAAATAGTCTGTTAATAGAAGTCTTGCCCCACTATGGGATGGTCAACTTGCCTCACTTCCATAATTACCTAACAATAAAACAGAAACACTATGGGTCTGTTGAATGACCAGACAGAGAACAAAACAAATACTGTACTAGCTGACGAAGTGTTGGGATATGTGTACAGTCAGGCCTTCAAAACGACAGCCTGTTAGTGAAAACCAGATTGATATACTATCAAAGTCTAATGGGGAGCTAATCAACCCATGTAGATGACATTCACAGATTCAAAGAATCCAGTTTGCAGAAGTGGATCAGAGTGGAGTGAAGTGGAAGTGTCTGGAGAGCTGGGTGCCATAATGCTACATGAGTGGCAGCTTCTCACCCTTGTTTGGATGGATTGCCCTAACATGTGCTCTGTGCTTAATTTTTTACCTGTTTTTATATACTGCATTACACGTATATACCCTCTTTCATTTATTATATATCCCTGTGTTTTATGGTACATTTTGTATCAAATAAGTCTTTATGGCCTATTATTATCATTATTATTATTATTATTATTATTATTATTATTATTATTATTATTATTATTACTTTTATTATTATTATTATTATTATTATTAGCAGTCATTGATAACATCTTGTTACTTAGCCCTGGGTCAGTTCTGACTGAAGTCTATGATTGAAAGTGTCTCAGTCATGACCATTCCATCTTTTTTTTTTCTCTTCTAGTATTGTCTATCTAAGACAACATTATTCAACGTGTCCCTTCTGATTTAAGATGGTAAGATGCCATTTGAAAGTGACATAAATACAATATTTAGCAGCTTTACTGACAATCTAGAGATTATTTCACTGGCTCATTTATTGCTATTGTTTAAAGGTGGAATGAGCATTAGAAATGGAGCATCAATTAAATACTTAACAAATATGGAGCACCAATTAGATACTTTACAATTGATGCCTTATCAAAGTGTACCAACTGAGAGACATATCATTACTCTGGGCCTCACAGAATCCCAGAAGAAGTCTTCAACTTTTTCTATCCAAAAGAGTTTTCCAACCCAATATTTACATTTAATGCTCTCTTGAAAGTTTATAAAATTTTTTATGACATCCACAATATTTATATATGAATATACAACAAAACCAGAGGGTCATTTCATAAATCTTTTAATTAGATCATCTTATATGCATTTCAGAGAAGATAATGAGTGAATTGTGCAATTTGCATTAGGGAAGCTTTTTAGGTCTTCACTTCATCAGAGATTTATTCAATATGAATATTTGACAAAGTGAAAACTTAGGAAACTTAACTAATCTGGATTCCATAATTTTACCATTATCTTCACTTGTAAGCCGATGCAGTCAAATGATTCTTTTTGCTTTTTATATATGTACTCTGTGACCTTTCTAACTATGGAAGTGAGTGAAACTTAAGCTACAATACACAAGTTCTCTTCACAGTTTTCTCTTTCAATACATAAAGATGCACATGGTATTCTAAATACTGGTAATGTCATGTAAGTTAAATTTAAACTGCATGAGGAGCTATTAGATCTGATGTGAATGTAAATGGATTGGTTACTTGTTTCTCTGAGACTGGTCAGGTCACTGGAGATCCCAATAAGGGTTGAAAATTGATAAAAGCTGTTCATCATTTTCTTCAATCTATGAAGAAATAGGTAAATCTGACATGATCGTGTGTCTAGTACTCAGATTTAGAAACACATATACATACTTATATTTATCTGTGTGTGTGTGTGTGTAGATAGATAGATAGATACATATATATATATATATATATATATATATATATATGTATAAATATATATATATATATATATATATATATATATCATCATAGAACTACTTGGCAAAATTGTTAATTATTAATTCTATTATTAATTGACGATTCCCTGCCCTTATTCTTGTATATATATATATATATATATATATATATATATATACATATATATATATATATATATATATACATACACAGAGAGAATATGAGAGAAAGAGAGAGATTGGGACCAATTTCAATTGACTGCCTCTCACACCCCTACAAGAGCATGGTCATGTAAGTGTGGTGTGTGGCATTGCACCAAAGTTAGAAATTTATTATTATTATTATTATTATTATTATTATTATTATTATTATTATTATCAATGGTGGTAGCAGTAGTGGTGGTGTTGTTAGTAGTAGTTCTAATTGTTATTTGTATAGCAATATTACAAATGATATCAATTATAGTGATAACGGTTACAATGCTGCCAAAATAGAGTGGTGGGAACAGTTCCAAAACTTCAGACACATTTTTTTTTTGCATTTTTTTTTTTTATCAATGACAGACATTTAAATTAGCAGAAAGAGAAATAATAACATTACATACAGTTTGTATATGTTTGATAAATCAGAGTAAATAAGCTAATTTTACACACACATACACACACAAAAACTTATATATAGACATCTACACACATATACACAAACATATATAAACACACATACATGCACACACACACACATACACATAAGTGCAGGGATGACTGTTTGGTTAAGAAGTTTGCTTCTCACTCATGTGGTTCTGAGTTCAGTCACACCGCACAGCACCTGAAAAAGTGTTCCCTATTTTAGCAAAGCTAAAATAAGTGGATTTCATTATCATCATCATCATCGTTTAACATCCATTTTCCATGCTGGCATGAGTCGGACGGTTTGACTGAGGTCTGGAAAGCCAGTGGCTGTACCAGGCTCCAATCTGATCGGGCAATGTTTCTACAGCTGGATGCCCTTCCTAACGCCAACCACTCCGAGACTGTAGTGGGAACTTTTTATGTGCCACTGGCATAGGAACCAGTCAGGCTAGCCTGGCATCGATCACGTTTGGATAGTGCTTTTTATGTGCCACTGGCATGGGAGCCAGTCAGGGGGCACTGGCATTGACCATATTTGAATGGTGTTTTTTATGTTGATTTGTTAGATTGAAACTGAAAGAAGCCCATTGTGTGTGTGTGTGTGTGTGTGTGTTTAAATGTATCTTTTTCTTAACAACATGTGGTGATTGTACGTGAGTATCATTGTAATACATGTGGTGTCTTTTGTTACAAATCATCCATATAAGCACGTCCGACCAAGAGAAAATATCACCTTGCTTGGAAACAGGCAAAGGTTGGTGACAAGAAGAGCATTCAACCGTAGGAAAGTTTGCTCAGCAAATGAACATACGGAAAACTGGGCATTAAGCGATGGTTGGAAATTCTGGCTATGATCCAATGCAAGCACATATACAAATACAGGTGTAGCTGTGTGGTCAGAAGTCTGCTTCCAACCACATTGTTGTGGGTTCAGTCCTAGCATGGCACCTTGTGCAATTATCTTCTACTGTAAACTTGGGCTGAGTGGATTTGGTAGATGGAAATTGAAAGAAGCCTGTCATATATATATATATAACACCCCACCATCTCCCAACTCCACCCCCAATCAGGTATCTTGTGTTGACCATTCACTACTTTCTTTCAGCTATTATTCATCAACACTCATTCACTCCTACACTGATTAACAAACTCCCAACCCCACCCGAGACACACCCAAATCCCATATATAGAATCACAAAGCCCCAACCCCTCAGATCTGTTTCTCCAGAAATTTTAACAAATAATTTTGTTTTTTAAATCCCCCCCCCCCCCAAGTTAACAAAGAACTTACTAGATCTATGAAATAAAGTTTAAAATTTATATTATTAAAAAACTAAAAAATAATTAACTAAACTGATTAGAACTACCAGTGAAGTCATTCTTTTTGTTCTTTCAAATAAACCTAAGTGTACCAAGAATCTCACACATTTCCAATATATATATATATATATATATATATATATATATATATATATATATATATATGTATGTATATGTGTGTGTCTTTTTGTTAGTATTTGTCCACCACCACTGCTTGACAACCAGTGTTGGTGTGTTCACATGCCTATAACTTAGCAATTCAGCAAAAGTGACTGATAGAATAAGTACCAGGCTTAAAAGAAAATCAGTCCTGGGATCAATCCGTTCAATTAAAGTCCTTCAAAGCAGTGCCCCAGAATGGCCCCAATCCAAGGACTGAAACAAGTAAAATATAAAAGATAAGATACACACACACTGGATATTTCCTGGGTTTTGGAAGAGTTGCATTGTTTCCTATGGCATCAGGAAGAGCATCCAGCCTTACTACACTGCATCGACAAGTCTCAGCCAACCCATGAGATCAGTATAAGCAGACATAAAATAATAGCAAAGATCATACACACACACACACACATTTATCCATATAAACATTTAATCCATAATCATTAGCTCTTTATTCTAAGTGGCTGGACATAGCTCCTTTGAACTTGTCGCCCTTGGAATAAACATGTGTATGTGTGTGTGTGTGTGTGTATTTACACATACATACACACATATATATCTATATACATTTATACACATAAATAAGCATACACACTCATATATGAAAGCACACATACATGCATACATATATACTTACAAACATACACATATAAACATGTACGTATATACATATATATGTATATAGACATGTGTATATATATATATATATATATATATATGTGTGTGTGTGTGTGTATATATATATATATATATATATATATATACATACATACATATATTACACATACACCCAATAGATTTATGGCGCCACTGCATGTTCCTATCAACAATGGCTCAACATTATTTTACATTCCTCCCCTATTTTCCTTAAACTTATTTAATCATTATATCTGACATCAAAATGAAATTACAACAATGATATACTATAAAAAACAAAAAAAAAAACTCTCAGTGAATTTCTTTCTATGTTAAAAATCAATATCATGAAAACATATGTAACAAACAATATAACATTGTTTCTTTTTAGTTGTTGATGTTTGTGTTTAGTTTCCTATCAACCCTGATCAAGCAAACCAATGATGTACAATGTTCCGTCCTTGGCTATCTCGTTTTTTATGTTTTATTTCTTTATTTTTTAATTTAAAACCATAATCATCACTTGCATGCGAGTATGATATGGTAGCATATACCATACTTTCTCTGCACTACTATTTTAGATGCTTATATAGTAAGCATAGACACTCTTGTGGCTAGGGTCACCTTAGCAGCATTATAAGCTCCCAGCCAAGTCAGTACTCTGGGCCTTATTGTTGTTGGCACTCCGTCGTTTATGACGTCGAGGGTTCCAGTTGATCCGATCAACAGAACAGCCTGCTCGTGAAATTAACGTGCAAGTGACTGAGCACTTCACAGACACGTGTACCCTTAACGTAGTTCTCGAGGATATTCAGCATGACACAGAGTGTGACAAGGCTGGCCCTTTCAATTACAGGCACAACAGAAACAGGAAGTAAGAGTGTGAGAAAGTTGTGGTGAAAGAGTACAGCAGGGTTCACCACCATCCCCTGCCGGAGCCTCGTGGAACTTTTAGGTGTTTTCACTCAATAAACACTCACAATGCCCGGTCTGGGAATCGAAACCACAATCCTATGACCGCGAGTCCGCTGCCCTAACCACTGGGCCATTGCGCCTCCACACTCTGGGCCTTATAGCATGTATTTACTGACAGCATGCCATGGCATACATAGATCAGAATTCGGCCTCTAGACACATGAGGCTCCCAAGCAACTGCCCAGTGTGCCATGCCTTAAGGCAGCTCTGTTCCTGGCCCTCCCATCCTTTGGTTGAATGGAACATCAATGGGTGTGGCTGATGGTGGAAGGAAGAACCCTGCCAAAAGTTAGGTAATAAAATGTATACATCAGAGTGTTATTCAAGGGGATTCAGTCTGTTATATCCATCAGGTCATGTGATTACATAAAGACTACCTCACTCATTTGTGTCCTTCATAGGTCTCTTCATCACATAATATATTGTCTTCTCCTTACATTTGGTCACACAACACAAAGTTTGTACTCGCTTTCTCCATTTCTTTCCAGCCTTTATATGTTTTCTATATTCAACGTTCATGGTTTCTTACCCTTCAGCATTGCACTTCATGCAACCTGCCCTTCACTCTGAGAAAGAAGCCATTTTTGCCAGCAGAGGTAATAGCTTCCTGAAATATTTCCACCCATTCTTATTCCGGCCACCATGCTTTCCAGAACATCGACCATTACTGTCATTTAGGTCACCTACATAACAGAAGCTATTAACTACTTCTTAGGAACTTCTTCAGGATACAAAAATATCTATTTTATTAGTACTCTTAGTTTTAATTACTCCTATGCATCTACCACAACTCTCAAGCATCCAGAGTTTATATTCTGTACTCCATGCAGTATTTGTAACAAATCCTTTCTGTATGTCAACCATGGCTGTTTCTTAGATGGCAATGAAGTCCTCTCTTCTTTTTTGTCAATTAAAACTTTTGGCTTTGCAAGATTTACCTTAAGACTTCTTGATTCTAAGCTTTACTTTCATGTTTGGTATTTCTTCTCTAAACCTTTGACTTATTGTTATGAGAAATTAGTTAATGGCTAATGGACAACCTGTTTTAAATCTCTTCAGTTTAGAGAATTATGATAAACAATAGCAGGCTGAAAACTAAACCCTGACGAATGCCTGACTGCTCATCGGAGTTGTCCTTATTAAAGATGTAACTGTAAAATGAGTGTCACCATCATACAAGAGGTGTCATTCATTTCTAATTTTCCATCAAAACACAGCCACTCATGGGGAAATATTGTTGAGCTTGGAAACAAGTGAGGGTTGGTGACAGAAAGAGCATCCAACCAGCCACAGAAAATATAACTCAATGAATTCTGTCTGATCTATGCAAAGGTGGATGTTAAATGATGGTGACACAAAATTTGATTAAGCACTGCTTATTTTCCACTTTATCTCATTTTTATCAAATTAATGCTGATAATGCAGCAATTATTATTATCTTTCATATTCATTATCTTGGTACAATGGTATAGAAGCAACTTTAGATATCTTTCAGTCTGTTGTGAGGTCCCTGTAGATTAAGGGTTACCAAAAAAGATAAAATTACCCCAAAGGGATAAGTTTCAGAAAGCCAGGGGGTAAATCTGGTGATTTTAGATTTGTATTTTCTTTTGATTATAATTTTACAAAAAATTTCAAGTTAAAAGTTGAAGTAGGACTATTTTGTGAATATACACCAATCCAAAATGGTGAAGAGAATAAAGATTATATTCACAAAATAGTCCTACTTCAGATTTTAATTTCAAATTATACACTTCTTCACTATAGGTTTGCTAATGGAGTAGCTTAATTCAGAAGACTGTATCTGGGTCTGGTATCTGTTTATCATTAGTTCATAAATATATGAAATAACATTGTTATGTGCTATTTCTAAAAAATTTTACTGTTATTTGGACTTAACAATGTTTAAAAACTTCTATTGAGCTTTTGAATTTCCACTTAGTTGGTTGCTTTATTAAGGTAGGAAAGTAAACTCAGATTACTGAACAAAAGAGAGTTGGTGGGGAGCAAATTTAGTCTCAGAAAATTGTCAAGGGTAAGCAGAATAAAATAAAAATGGAACCCCTGCTGAAAATGGTTTTGATGATCAACTTTTAAAATATATGTCTGTTGTCTCATTATTTATTTTGTCTGGACGCATTACACTTTACGATAAAGGAAGTGCTATTGTGAATAACATTAACCATAAATGTCAAACTCAGAAGTAATAATGGTTTCAAAATTTGACACAAGGCCAGCAATTTTGGGGGAGGGGGTAATTACTCAACCCCCAGTTTTCAACTAATACTTATTTTAATGACCTTGAAAGGATGAAAGGCAAAGTGGACTTCAGCACGATTTGAACTCAGAATGTAAAGATTGACTAAATGCTGCTGCGTAACTTTAGCTGATGCAGCAAATATTCTGCCAACGTGTTGCCTTAAAATCTAAAGTAATGATAATAATAATAATAATAATAATAATAATAATAATAATTACTTCTAATCTCAGCAGAAGACCTCAAGTTTTTTGGGGAAAGAATCTAGTTAATTATATCAACCCTAGTACTTGACTGGTTCTTTATGGAAGAATGAACAGCAAAGTTGACCTCAGTAGGATTTGAAGTCAGAACATGAAAGGTTGTAACTAAATGTTACAAGGTATTTCGTCTGATTCTGCCATTCTAGAATTCTATGCTAATCAAGCATCTTTAGAAGTAACAATACTAACAATAAAAACAACAAACCAACATAATGCCTACACATACTCAGTACAGTCTCCAGCCATCAAAACACAACCTTTACAATACATATTTGACATTAGTAGCTCCCCACCAATTGTAGCTGTGTCCCCTTTCATAGAAGGGCATTTACAAATACCCTTTCTCCAGATATTTTTAATCAAACATGACTAAACTTTTATGTGGTGATTTATTTTTCACGTAAGCGAAAGCAAAATCGTGATGGCACCTGTACCCAGCGTCGCCTTCCTGGCACGTGTAAAGACATTCGAGCAAGATCGTTGCCAGTGCTCCTGGACTGGCTCCTGTGCAGGTAACATGTAAAATACACCATTTTGAGCGTGGCCGTTGCCAGTACCGCCTGACTGGCCTTCATGCCGGTGGCACGTAAAAGCACCCACTACACTCTCGGAGTGGTTGGCGTTAGGAAGGGCATCCAGCTGTAGAAACTCTGCCAAATCAGATTGGAGCCTGGTGTAGTCATCTGGTTCATCAGTCCTCAGTCAAATCGTCCAACCCATGCTAGCATGGAAACCGGATGTTAAACGATGATGATGGTCCCATCCAGCATAAACCTTCTATTTTTTTTTTCAGATAATTGCATGAACTATTTCCCTCTATTATATGCAAATGGAAATTAATAAAGAAAATGAGTTTATAGAATGCAATCATACTGGTTATTAGTACATCATTAATCCTGTTTCTACTGATACCACATTATCTTAATTATATTCTAATCCCAACAAAGATTTTATTTATATATCTATATATTTATATAGATATAGGGTAAAAATTATTAATTAATAATTAGTAATTTTACCAAGTGTGTTAAAAAACCATTATCGGTAAATATAAACATAATTAAAAATCTAGGGTTTAGCAAATATTAAGTGGTGAAGCAATACTTGCTAAACCCTAAATTTTTAATTATCTATATATTTATATAGTTATCTATTTTGGAAATGTGTTTTATAATATAAATAATGTAACTAGTTAGAATATTTTATTACCTTAAAAAAATCATGGCCCTTATAAGCATTCAGCACCCACCTCAAAGTACCACCGTGATATCTGCTACACTCAGACAAGCTGAGAATGTTTCTAAGGGGTCCTGGTTAGGATCCACTACTCTGAACGAATAATTGTCTGATATTGAAGCATAGCACCAATCACACTGAACAAACAACAGAGAAAACACATCACAACGATAATGACACAAACCCACACAACACAGATCGTACAGAATAACAACCAGGTGAAACTTCGAAAAAATAACACCTCAAACAATGAAACAAATCCTGCAAAGGAAGCAAAAACTGATGTAGTAGTACAAGTATAATTCCATATTCCTGAAAGACAGAGTTGCATCATGTGGTACAGCAGAAACATGCATAAAAGAGACTAACGGCTGAAAATATTGTGATAAATAATGATGATGATGATGATGATGGTGATGATGATGATGATGATGATGATGATGATGATGATGGCGACGATGATGATGATGATGATGATGATGATGGCGATGATAATGACGATGATGATGATAATGATGACAATGATGATGACGATGGTGATGATGATGATAATGATGATGACTATGATGATGATGATGATGATAATGATGATGACTATGATGATGATGATGATGAAATGATGATGATGATGATGATGACGATGGTGATGATGATGATGATGATGATGATGATGATTATGATGATTATGATGATGATGATGATGATGATGATGATTGGAAAGAGACCCTGTGAGACCTCTGACAACAGTTTGTCGTCTGCTCTCACAGAATCGACCCAGAGCAAGTAAGACTGAGAGCTCTGAGAAGTAAAATAATGATAATAATAATAATCATGAAAATAATGGTTTAAAACTTTTGGTACGAGGTTAGTAATTTTAGAGGAAGAGGGACGGTCAATGACATCAACTACATTAACCCCAGCATACAACTGGTACTTATTTAAGTGATGCTCAAAAAGATGGAAAGCAATATTGGCTTTAAACAGAATTTGAACTCAGAATGTAAGGAACGAGGAGAAATAATGCTAATGAGCATTTTTTTCCAAACTCACAAACAATTCCACTAGCTTACTGCTTTAATAATAATAATAATAATAATAATAATAAAACAACAACAGAAAAGAGCACTACTCAGCACTGCACACATATTGCGTGGGATTAATTTCAATACAATGGAAATGATAAAGCCAAACACTACCCATACACAAGACACACAAAGCTGAGCTTGGTAATGCAGTGAAAGCATGCAATAAAATTACAACTGGAAAAATAATAATAATAATAATAATAATAATAATAATAATAATAATAATAATAATAATAATAATAATAATAGAAACAATGATTTCCTTTATTTGCCATCAGTGGGAAAGATGAGGGGAGGGGGGCAATACAAAGACAGTCATAAAGTGTGGGGATTTACATATAATGATAATATATATATATGTATATATATACACATTATATGTATATATGTGTATGCATATGTGTATATATATATATATATATATATATATATATATATATATATATATATATATATACATGCATATATATATATATATATATATATATATATATATATATATATATATATATATATATATATATATATATATATATATATATAAAGTATATATGGTCTACAATAAAAAGAAGGGAAGCATACATAGTGTACAACAGTAAGAAGAAAGATGGGGAAAAAAATGATGATAGTGATGTGGTCCGCCTGATACAGAATGACCTCTTGGGATAATCAATAATAGCAATAAAAATGATGATAAAATGATGACGAAGATGGCGATGATGACGGTGATAATGTTGGTGATGATGGATTATTACATTAGCATAAGGACAAGATATTTCTTAGGACAGGATAATTGTAAAGTCAATTGAATTGACCTCAGTACATAAATGGTACTTAGAAAAGTTGAATTGGTAAAAAAGGAAAGCCATCCCACAGCACTGTTGAAATCAGGATGTTGATGAACAGAAAGTGAATACAGAAAAGGCATTGATATTTTCACTCCACTGCTTTCCAGTATTGTAATAAAATGATGACAATGATGATGATTATGTAAGAGTTACAATACATGTGAGGAAGGACAAGACAAAGTTGCACAAAAATGTGAGATGATGAGTGAGGATAATACATAATGAATGTATTAAGATTTTTTTTAAATTTAAGGATCTGTTCAATTGGGCTCACAGAACTTTTAATTAAATTTGTCTAACTAAATAGTTTGAAACTTCGTACACTGTTGTAATTTCTCATGCAGAACACAGTTTACTTTGAATATTTTTGGCAAAATATTGTATTTTAGAAGTTATTTTGTGTTAAAGTTGTCGTATTTGGGTAATTTTAACCAATCAACAATGCTACTGCTGTTTGCAATAGCAATCAAAGAGAAACCACTTCTGGGTCATCTCTACTAAACGTCACCAGTCTATTCTATTCATATGTTATCCTTTCTTCCTTTTTAGTCAGCACCATGCAGGCAGTACTGGCAATGACCACGCTGAAATGGTGTATTTTACGTGCCACCTGCACAGGAGCTAGTCCAGCGGCACTGGCAATGACCTCGCTCGAATGTTGTTTTTCACGTGCCACCGGCACAAGTGCCAGTAAGGCAACGCTGGTAACGATCATGCTCGAATGGTGCTTTTTATGTGCCACCGGCACAGGAGCCAGTCAGCAGCCCTGGCAACGATCACGTTCGGACGGTGCTCTTAGCGCTCCACTAGCACGGATGCCACTAATGGAAACTGAACGAAGCACATCTTATATATGTGTTTGTAAGTGTATGAGTGTGTGTGTTTGTATGTGTGCACATGTGTGTGTGTGTGTTTGTCCCCCGTCACAACGTGGCATATGGTGTTGGTGTGTTAACATCCCTGGAACATTTGCAGTTCAGCAAAAGAGACCAATAGAATAGGTGTCAAGCTTAAAAAATAGGTACTTGGGTTGATTTTTGTCAACTAAATGCTTCAAGTGCTTCAGCATCGCAGAGTCCAAAGATTGAAACAAATAATGAATAACGGATACCCATATAGGAGAGTAGCAATGTGTCACCCAGCATAGAAAATATGAAATGATGATGATGATGATGATGATGATGATGTCTGTTGATAGAATATATGAAATCATAGTGTTCAAGAACATTTGTGATGGACATGAAATAAAATTTTCCAAAGTCTTCTTATATATATATCCATAAATAAATCAAAACTAAATTTTTTTCAGTATTGGAAGAATGGATTTTAGAATCTGATGGTATTGGATAAAAGAATGTTTGCACACTAGAAGTCAATGACACTAAGAAAAAGGAAAAAAGTGAAAATATATTTTTAAAGATTAATTCTTGCATTGAAGTCCAAACTTCATTCAAAGAATTTGACAAATGCAGTCAATTTCTGGGCAGTTGCCATCATGTGCTATCGTGCTGGAATAGTGAATTGGATGAGAGATGAAATAGAGGCAGTGGATACAAAAACGAGAAGAAAAGAAACCCAACTACGCTTGGGATGCTTCATCTGAGGGCAAATGTCAGCCATTTATACATGAATGGAAGATTGGAGGGAGAGTTATTTCTGATTATGTCGATGAAGAATAAGAGTAAGTAAATCACTACATTACAAAGAGTGAAGAAGACCTAGTTAAACATGCTGCAATAAAACTAGAATTATGCTTAACTTCAAGAGAAAAGGAAAAAAAAGGATAATTTATGAAAGAAAGGAAGAAATGCTGTTACATGGACAGTTTCACAGCAACACCAAAAATGTGAAAAATTATGGCTTATCATGAGAATGGCTCTAGTATTTAATCTAGCCATAGTGGGCCCAAATATTCTACCTGTTTTATGTCCAGACTGACCAGATCCTGCTTCTCACACCTACCCTACAATGTCTTTCTAAAAATAAATAATCACATAATTGATATCATAGAGCAACAAGATAATGCAGGATTAATTCAAAACAGCACTCCCTCGTACAGTTTTTCATGTCACAGACACACCTGCTTGTTGTTCTTGCACCTGTCCTTTTTCGGTACATTTGAAGCATATATACATAGACACATACATGACATGGGCTTCTTTCAGTTTCTCTCTACCACTTCCACTCACAAGGGTTTGGTCACCCCAAGATTATAACAAAAGACAATGTGTCAGGCAGTGGGACAGAACCCCAAACCATATGGTTGGGAAGCAGATTTCAAAACCACATAGTAATGACTGTGGACAAAGTCTATTGGCTAAAAACTGTGATGCAAGGATATCAGAATGAAATCTATTGCACCTGTCAAGGGAACCAGGAGAAAATACAACACTATATCAACACCAACATCACCATTACTACCACCATAACCACCACAACCACCACAACCATCATCATCATAAACAACAACAACAATAATAACTTGAAGAACAACAGCTATTAAAACAAATAAAGAGGTGGAGTGTGTGGGGGAGAACAACACATGTAATCTCTTCCTCAATCTAAGAGATTTATTTCGCCAATGACAACTCCCAGATGGAAAAGAAACAAACAGATATCTGAATATCTGAAATTAACTGAAATATAGACATCTTCAATGATATCGGAGTTAATGAGATAGGTTTCTCAGGAGTGGTGGTCGAGTGGTGGTGACATTACTAGAGAGAAAAAAAGGGAGTAAAGAACATAAGCACATACACATATATGTATTTATAGATGTGTGTGTGTGTGTGTGCATGTGTGTATTCCCTTTTTTTATGTTAAATAACATATATCATACAAAGAGGTAAAGAGGTATGTGTGTTTCTGTACATACATACATAAATAAATATATATGTATATATATGTATATATATATATATATGTATATATATATATATATATATATATATATATATATATATATATATATATATATACACATATATATATATATATAAATAAATAAATACAGATATACACACGCACATATATACATACATGTATATATATATATATATATACATGTATGTATATATATACATATATGTATGTATATATATGTATGTATGTATACACACACACATATATACTCTTTTATTCTTTTATTTGTTTCAGTCATTTGACTGTGGCCATGCTGGAGCACTGCCTTTAGTCAAACAAATCGACCCCCAGGACTTATTCTTTGTAAGTCTAGTTCTTATTCTATCGGCCTCTTTTGCCGAACCGCTAAGTTAAGGGGATGAAAACACATCAACATCGGTTGTAAAGGGATGGAGGAGGACAAACATAGACACACAAACACACATACACACATGCATACATACATGTATACGATGAGCTTCTTGCAGTTTCCATTTACCAAATCCAGTCACAAGGCTTTGGTCGGCCCCAGGCTATAGTAGAAGACACTTGCCCAAGGTGTCACACAGTGGGGCTGAACCCGGGACCATGTGGTTGGTAAGAAAGCTACTTACCCCACTGCTACTCCTGCTACAAGTTTAAAATAATGGTTATTACATATTTTCTCTTAATTGGCCTAAGTTTGGCTCACAGCTGTTTCCAGTAGTCATTATAGGTACATTGCTGATAGGTTTTCTCAAATGATTTATTGATCAGCTACTGCTTCTAAAATCCTGGGCTAATCATGATACAACTGGCATCATGACCAAAACCTAATTTTTCTGCAATATAAAGATTATTTATCCTATTCATGTTGTTCAGCATTATTCTGCATTTGAGAATAAATTATTTCCATGCCAGTGCCTGGGTCGTTGCCAGTGCCGCTGGACTAGCTCCCATGCAGGTGGCACGTAAAAAAGCACCTTTTTGAGCGTGGCTGTTGCCAGTACCGTGTGGCTGGCCCTGATGCCGGTGGCACGTAAAAGCACCCACTACACTCTCGGAGTGGTTGGTGTTAGGAAGGGCATATAGCTGTAGAAACTCTGCCAAATCAGATTGGAGCCTAGTGTAGCCATCTGCTTTGCCAGTCCTCAGTCAAATTGTCCAACCCATGCTAGCATGGAAAGAGGACGTTAAACGACGACGATGATGATGATGATGATGATGATGATGATGATATATGTATGTATGCATATATATGTGTGTACGAGTGTACATATATATGCATATATATATATATATATATATATATATATATGGTATGTTACTTGTGTCATTCTCCCATGTACATTCAACTTGATAGGAGAAGGACAATCACCAACTGACCTTCTGTGTCTGTGAAGAAGGACCCTGGACAACATTCTCAGCTACCACCTTGAAAACTCTGGGTTAATGACCACAACCTAAAGACCATAGTGGATCATCCTTAGTGGTATTAGCATTCTTAATTTCTTTAATTAATGCCA